>NC_092349.1:28779523-28892034 GCF_963676685.1 Mytilus edulis | reverse complement strand
GTGTCGTTTTTGCTTTGTTTTGACTCGATTTTTATACTGGATGTATCCATGAATTGAAATTGCACCCATGACCATTAACCCTGATTTAAAAACAAAATGCACTATGATTTTCTTTTGACGACCTGGATATGTAGAAAGTACACATTCTCAGCTTTCCAGTGATATATAATTTAGCCGTATGTTAGGTAGGTGCATTAAAAATGTTAATTTTGGCTCTCATATCACTCGCCTAATAAATGCTTGGCTAAATATCTGTTTTATCCAGAATTCAAGTCCAATATTTGTCACAAATTATCCAAAGCTGATGTGGTTCCTAGATACAATGTATATGCCCTTATTTGGCCATTCAGCGGAGAAGGAAAAATCAAAATACTATTCAGTGGTACATGTATTTGATTCTATACAAAATTACCAATGGTTAGAGCCTTGTTTTTAATAACTTTGTTATCACACTCACAGGGCCAAAAATGTGTTCCTTACCTTGGTCTACCTTAACCATGCATGAAAATGTATGGGAAAGCCATTCAAGACCTTCCAAATATATAATTTAAATTCGAAATCACGAATATAGTATTTCAATAAAATTTATTTTGACTAAGGATCTAGGGCACCGAAACCACCAGAAAATATGAAGCAAAATCGTGAATTATAAACGTTACTTTTGGACCCTGTTTGTATCTACGAAGCAAGTTTCGTTTTATTTATTTTTTTTTACAATATTCTGGTCTAATGGCAAAATATGGAAATTTAGTTGTTAGGGATAACATAAAAAAAGATATGAGAGATAAAGCAAAACATTGTAATCATCTTAGTCAAGTGTGTGGCTGTTGCTTTTAAGGAATGAATGTTTTGATTTCTCGTTGAATTCCTTCCAGCTAATTGCAAGATAAAGAACAGGAATCAATATAAAAAAGAAGATGTTGTATGATTTTCAATAAGACACCTCTCTATAGGAGACCAACTGACAAAGAAATTAACAACTATAGGTCAATGTACGGCCTTCAACAATGATATGAGACCATAGTCAGCTTTAAACGGCCCGGAATGACAATGTAAAACAATTCAAACGAAAAATTAACGGCTTAATTCAAAAGCCCTATTCATTGATAATTTGTATTTCTTTGTATGTATTGTGTGCGATTTGGTCCCATGCATATTTACTCCTCATCTCTCTATATTCTATGAAGGGCCGTAACACGGCTACATGCAAGTTAAACCCTTCAATGTTAATTGTCATATGTCTTTTTTTATATAAACTAAGTATAGCGGTCAAGGCAATTATTTTTTAGCTTTAAAAAAGTAATCTGTGTTATACCTAAACTTGCGATTTTGATCAAGTAGACCTAAATTAGCCTACGTTGATATGGTCACATTATCATAAATAAACTTTTTTACAAAACTAAGGCTTCTCTTCTTCAGGAATAGATTACCTTAATGGGAAAATCTTAAGGAATTTTTGTCATCGATGATCTCAAACTTTGTCCCATTATTTGGTCTTTTTAACTTGTTTTAAACAAAACGTGTGTCTGGCGTATATATAAAATAGCCATTCTGGTATCCGTGATGAGTTTTATTTAGCCAGTATTAAAAAATCGTCAATTGCCTTTTCCATGAAAAACCTCGTATATTGGTATCCCACTAAGAGTGATGAATTCACAATACTGTAAACTTTTACTTCAAAACGTTTATGCAACATTCGAAACACTAATATTTGTTTTACTTCAAGTCATAATTTGGCATTTCAATAATTTGAAACGAGGGGATGTCACTGCTGCTCAATTTCCCAGTTAACTTAAACTGTTAACTGTTTTGAGGCAATTACCACAATAATATATGTACTAACAATTGTCTGGTATCTTTGATGATTTATTTGTTTATGTTAAAGTACGTCTTCATACTGAAGTCAATGTTATTGTATGGCTTAGAAATTTATTAATAATTCTCTCCACATAAGTTACAATTGAAAGGGAATAACTATTTTTACAAATCAGTAAAGATTTAGTTATTAAAGATTTACTTGATAAAGTTTGTAAATATTCTCACCTAGAAGATCAACTAATCTAGCAGTAACGGGCAATAACCTCTTCAGGTAATTTTAAATAAGTCTGTATTTTGGGTCAGACTATAAGAACTCAATAACTTCCCGTTAAAGAGGCATATAAATAGTTTCACAAATGTAGTGACAACTGGTTGAGTAACATTTATACAATTTTTGAAAAAATTAATTTTACATCAGAATATTTGTTTAATCACAAATTGCTTATAAGGTCAATTAACAGAAAACAGACTCAGAATTAAATATGATAATCATTATTTGATGATAAATCAATCATTTGTTGATTGATGTCAATCGAAATTTTAATAGTCAATGCTTTTCTGAAAAAAAATTATAGATAGTATTACATTTACTAAGATTAGAACTTAAGTAATAAGTCATGAGTGACCAGCAAGATCTATTTTGAGTAGTACAACGGTACCGATTGTGTTCACTCATTCATTATCTTTGGGAATACACTGTTTTTATTGTCTCCTTTTTCATTTATAGTAGTTCATTTTGCTTTGTTGTAATTTAAAAGGAAAAAATCACAATAATTTTTATTGTTCGTATACTTTATTAACTGAAAATGTTTTGCTACTCAAGGTGTCTTCATTGACAAATAAAAATTGTTTTTGTTTTGCCATCAAAACGGTTTTCGGAAAAGTTTAAGCACATTAATAATGTGTATATTAATTTTACAGATAGACGATGGCAAGTCGGCAGCTAAATAAGGTAAGTTTTAATCAAATGAGAGATATTTCATTAATCGTATTTGTTATAAAGTGTTAACATTCAGTTATATCGTTTTCCGAATTCAATTTTTGACGTAACATCAGTTTTATAATAACTTACTAGAGTTTATACACCTTTTCAATGTATTTTTATTTTAGCTAAAAGATTAGCATACATTTATAATTTATTTTAGAAATGACATTATCATTCCATAACATTATGTTCTCTGCTTCCTAGTATCGGTATTATTATTTTACGTAATATTAAACAGAGAATCATGGTCAATTATAATTAATTTCATAAACCCCTTTCAACATATTGTTGGGTGCTATCCAAATGATTACTCTGATTTGTAAACATTTGAAATGCATAATTGCATTATTCACAACATTAGTTTGTTTAAAGTTAACAAATGTGTTTGAAGAAACCGGTTTTTACGTTTATGTTACAACGATGAGGACCATTGCAACTTTTCATGTATTATAAGTACTAGTTAGATTTTAAAATGATCATTCTTATAACAAATCCTAACAATAAATTTCTTTCCATTATTGTAATTTGAAACACATAAGATTGGCTTTATATCTACTGCATAAACGAAACATGTGCCATTCAATCGAGTCCGTTTGAGCTGACAGTGTAGGTCATTCGAACTTCCTGTCTGTTTGAATGTGTGGTTTTTGTGATAAATTGGTACCTGTCAAATATGGTGTAGTGACTAATTTCGTGACAAGGCAGTTAGTGAGCAGACTGGTTTGTAGAAATAACAATGTGGTTACACATGTGATTAATGTCATTGAGTACGTACTTATTTATCCTTGTCTTTACTATATTTGGATTTACGTGTTTATGATCAATAATTTTGATATAATTTGGTTGGATATAGATACTAGTTTGACAAACAGTTAGTAATGTTGATCAATGAAAAGCTTGATTGCTTCTTACTAATAGTATGTGACTTAACGCTAAGCTGCCTTAAAGAATTAACTCCCGTAGGTGTTATGTACCCCCTTTAGTCTTTTCAGTTGTCTATTGCAATATGTGTTTAATATTAAACCTAAATAAAAGTGTCCGTTCTGGCTATAATTGTTCGATATAATTGAGAGTGAAACGGGGAATGTCTCAAAGATACAAAAACCAGACCATAGATCAGAACACAGGCTAAGGTCACCAAAGGGTCTTCAACGCAGCGAGTTATGCCACACTTAATTTCGAAATACATAAAACTATCTTTATTATCTTTTAATTTGAATAAAGAATAGGCTTCATACTTCACATATGCAGCTGAACGAGTATTTTTTCCTTCCTATTCAAAACGTTATTAGCGATTTTACATGTGATATTCAAGATCATACAATACGCATTATTTTTCTTTATACGTTCGTTTTGCCTAACCTGACTTTTATCTAATTACACCTATTATCAGCTGTTTATCAAATAAAACAAACGCTTTCCAAGTATTCTGTAATTTTAGTTTCTTTTATATATTGCGGAGTTTAGGATAACATCCATTATCACTGAACTAGTACACACTTTTGTTTAGGGGCCAGCTGAACCACGCCTCTAGATTTTCTCGCTGTATTGAAGACCAATTGGTGGCATTCGGTTGTTTTACGCTCTTTGGTCGGGTCGTTGTCTCTTTGAGATAATCCCCGTTTCCTTTCTCAATTTAATTTTTTGTCGTAAGTTGAGTCATTTATGTCTACTTTCATTCAAAAGTTTACATCCCAAACGTTCAGTTTTTTTTTAAATATTAATACATTTTTGTTTAATATGTATTATATTCTCAATCTAACTAGTTTAATTTAAAAAAAAAAAGTGTTCAAACAAAATGTTAACAATCTTTCGTTGTTTTTTTTTTAATCGTAAAGAGTAGATATCACACTTTTTATTTGGATCTTTGTATTCTTCATTTTTATTCCCGTCTCTACGCTTTATCTTACACGACAGTGTAACAAGAATAGAAGGGTTGGCTAATTTAACCCAAGTTTATCAGGTCACTATCGGTTTCTGTTGGGAGTTGTGTTGATAAGTCTTTAGTTTTCTTTGTATGTTGTATAGGCTTATTTCTCATTTCATCGTTTCCGTTGTTTTGTAATGGCGTTGTCAGTTTTTCTATGACTTATCAGTATGTCCCGTTGTTAAATTTCTACTCTTATATGAACTACATTTTGGATGCTACTGTTGCTTTCATTTGTTAGTATACAGATAAACTAAACTTTCATTAAAAAGTTGATATAATATTGAATGGAGATTGTGTTTTATATCATTTTAAACTAATATCGTAGTACACTTGTATGACACTGTTAGTGCTATAATCATTGGCTTTCATTCATATAATACAAACGTAAGACATATTTCAAACAAATAAAAGTGTATTGTCAGGCAGATTTTGATTGGAAAAAAAATTGACGGACAAGTGAATTGTTTGAAATGTACAATGTATGTAATATAATAGTAGTTTGCAAGAAAATACCGTGTTATTCTGTTATATCTTAAGGGTGTACAAAACTTTAGGAATAATGTATAAAAAAGCATAAATTGCAATATCTATCATAGTGATACTATTGTACAAAAACAAATCATTCCGAATAGAGAATACTACGGAGGCGTATTAGCGCCACACAACTTGCTTTAAATATTTCTTCCTATATTTGCGTTATTACGCAAACGTTTGTTTTATCTTATTTCTTATTTATGATTCAAAGGAAATTACAGTAATTAATGAAGGAGGCTGTATATATTAAAACTTATCACCTTTCTACTCATTGCAAATTAAAATGCTTGAATAATAAGAACATTTCATTGACTAATAATGAGCAAAATAATATATGAAGATATGGTATGAGTGCCAATAAGAACACTCTCCATATACGTCACTCTCACCGAACAGCAAACTATAAAGGCTCCTTAAACGAGATCCATGTTACTACTAGTATATATATTACAAAGACAATTGAGTAAATTGAGGTTATACATAAGAATAATCAACCCTGCTAATATAGCTTTAACCAAATATAAATATACTTCAAAAGTAATCTCTCGTTTGGTTATATTTAAACAAGCGACCCTTTGGAAATAAATGTATAGAAAGAAGATGTTTTATTAATAAATTATGTTCTCAACATTGAAATGCTACCTAAGCATCTTAAAAAGACTTCATTATATTGAAATCAAAATTCAGTGACTTTCTATTGATGAATCTTTATCATATTCTGAGATTAAAAAAAAAATTTCTTGCATCAAAATTAAAAAAAAAAATATTTCCTTATTAATATTTCATTTTAAAGCAGAATTATAATTTTGTCTATTTAACTTTGAAGTTTCACAATTGTATGACATTATTTTCTTTTTATATTTCAATTTTAAATATGCATATAGCCTACACTATATCTATTTTCTTGTTTAATTATATACCTTTCTGATGCACAAAACAGTTTTAATTTATTTATAATTGCACTTCAAGTATTCCATTATTCCTATGCATATTTATTATAATGATTTGGCCTTGTATGCATGTTTCTTTTGTATCTACTAGTAAATCACAACCGAAATGAATGACATTTATACAAACTTTATGAATAATTGAAATCAAGATATTTGCGTTATATCGCAAAGGTTTGTGTGATAACGCAAAGGTAACGCAAAGGTTACGCAAAGGTAACGCAAAGGTTTACAAATTAAAACAAGTTTTGTGGCGCTCATAGCCTTCCGTATAATACTTGTTCATAATATATATATATATATATATATATATATGTTTTTCTAACAGGTTCTCTTTAAAGCAACTAAAGCCGGGGATTTAGAAACGGTCAAGAATTATCTTTCCAAAGGCGCAGATATAAACTATTGCGACTGGGTGAGAAAATTAGCTTATTGAACCAGATATATAGTATTGAACAATAACAAAATAATAAGCAGTTGACAAAATGGTATTAATCTTTATTCCAATTAATTCATCGATAAAGCTAACCGCAGTATTCCGCTTTAATTTTGTGTGATTTTGGGATGAAATGGTGATTGAATATAAAAATTGTCATTACTTGCAACAGTCGATTACGAGTGTGATTGGTGTATAGAACCAAATTTTACTAAATTCAGCACAGCAAGACAATTGTTCTTATTGTTTCTCTATTTCTTAAGAATCAATATCGACTGAGGTTACACACTGTATTTTGAACTAACTAATTAGTTACTATACAAAAAATCAATGTCAAATGAAGGAGTTGAATTTTAATGCGTTACCATACATATTCGTCGCTATAATTTGCTATAAAATTTTACTACATCAACCTTTTTGTTGGCGTATTTGTTAGATGTATTCGTATGTTTGTATGAATTTTGAGTCAGTTGTGTTATAAGTCTGTGATGTATGTTTACACAGTCACGCTGGGTCCCAATTATTGTCAAATATGTAAATTTGGGGTGGTCATTCATTTTGTCAATACAAGGAAACTGTAAACAACTGTCAAACAAAAAGGACATTTTGCCAGCCATACAACTTTAGTTAACCCACTTTTTTCTTAGGAAAATGCCTCTAACAAGTCAGGACCGTTGTTTTTTTTCTCTTTCCCTTTGTTGATTGCGTTTTTGTCATTATTATGCGCTTTCTGTTTTTTTGTATTTACCTTTTAGTTCGGTATCGTTTCTATACTTTTTTCCAAACATATAGTGAGTGACATAAAAACATTATTTTTCATATTGTTTTAATGCGTATTGATTAGGTTGAAACCAATTGTTGAAAGATGCATTATAATTGAAAACATGTAGCTTCTTTATTTGGTGGTAAAGAGGTATACAGATTTCTCTAATGTTTGTGATATTTTCACATTTTCTGAACCGGGTGTGAGAAAAATATTTCTCCTCATAAGTGAAAAATCTGTTCTCGGCAAATGACAGATTGTCTTAATTTGATTATGACGTCTAAATGTTTTGTTTTCTTCTGAATTTCCCTATTGTGACGCCTTAAAAAAAGGCGGCAATGCCTGATGACGTCGCATATAAAGAACACAAGTTTCTGAAAATCTTTGAAAAAGAAGGATAGAAATCATTAGATAAACAGATTTCGACACTTTAACTTGTGTATTACGATATTTCTCCACTCTCGACAGTTATATTTTAGTTATTTAAAGAGCTCGGCAAACCTCGCGCTTTTAATACTTAAATTTAATGTCTCGAGTGGAGAAATATCGTAATATACTTGTTGCAGTGTAGGAATCTATATGTTTGTGTTTATTTTATTTTGAATAATTTCATGTAACATACTTTATCCGAGGATGATAAGGATTTTTCATTGCATAGAATGTATTGTTGTGATGGATAGATTTTATCATAAGAAATTTTTTTTATTTGCTACAAAACACATACTAAAGTTCAGAAAAATGATATTTGTTGTTGATATTTGTTTTTAATTCTTATCATAAATTATGCTTCTTGTTCTGTTTGACTAATAAAAATATACCGTTACCATTCCTAGTTACGTTGTAAACATCAGGTTAATCGATCAGAGTTGTGATCAGGTATATGTAAAACATTGATTCCAATAACTCTAGAACGACAAGCCAAACAATGTCATAATGAACCCTAACCCAACAAGCAAGAATGCACCTGCTGACATGTCTAGCTGCTGTAATCCTCCTGATTAAATTTCAAAATAGCAGAGGAGGGCAAAAGATAACAGAGGGAGAGTCAAACTCATAGATTGTAGAATAAATTGTTGTCTCAATGGCAATCATACCACATCTTCTTTTCTATATTGACAACGCCATGGCTAAAGATTAAAAAGACAAACAGATAATTAATAGTATACAACACACAACATAGAAAACTGAAGAATAGTCAACACGATCCCCATCAAAAACTGGGGGTAATCCTAGGTACTCCAGTAGGGTAAGCAGATTCTGCTCCAAATGCGACATCCGTCGTTCTGCTTATGGTATTGCAAATCCGGTAAATAGTATAAATTGGTAGGTCGCATTCGTGAAAAGGGAAGGGTTTTGTATTTACAACAGGAGGAACCAACTGATATCATCTGTGAAACGGTTATTCAACTAAATTGGTGATAGCGTCCGTAAAATTTACGAAAGGATGACTTCAACTTCACCATTTGGAACTCTTGGTTTAAAAAAAATTCTGGTGAGCAGTAATACTTTATCAAGAAAATCATGATAGGAAAAACAAGCCCGGGAATAGCGTTTCAATTAGGAGATATATGCTCCGTATGCAGGCGCTGCTGGAATGTTACAACATAGAAATGGAAAGTTCACATATGGGAAGCTGAAATCATATCTTTTGTCGTAAAGTTTTGTTTTCAACCTGCCCTCATTGTCAATTTTTAGATGCAAGTCAATATACGAGGCATTTTAACTGTATCTGTAGCATCCTTTTTCTGTAGTTTGATGGGATAGATTCGTTTAACATATTACCAAATTTATATTATTTAGTGAGAGAACATCACATCATCTATATAGCGGAACGTAAAGTTAAAGGATATTGCTAACTTCTTATCTTTCTTCCTAAAAAGTTCCTGTATAAAGTCAGCTTCATAATGATAAAGTTTTACCAAGCAGTGATCATTGGTAATGAAGCCATGATATGATCAACTCTACCACACTGACAATTGCACCTTATAATGTTACAATACAATAACTATAGTTGGCCTTTAGCTATCAGAACGAAACAATTGTTAAAATCCAAGAACATCTTATACTGACCTATGGTATTCAGACAATGTTTAACGTCATTAGTGTATTAGCAAAACATTAATTAGCCATGTTCTCAAAAAGCTCCTCGAAACGTACCGCGATTTTAAAGACAAATCTTTAGTGTCAAACTCACAAATAATCTATTATATATCATGCATATGGTCTTGAGTTATTGATTTCAGGTGTTGACGTTGTGCATCATATCATTGTTCTTGTAGTGTTACATTTTGCTTTCTTACTATTATGTCCTGTATGGTCGAATGACTCCTGACGAGACTATGTATATGATGATTTGGCTTTCATGTGTTTGGCTTTGTAGTTTTCCTGATTTAGATCTAGAGGTGTGACTCTGACGGATGACATTTGTATAGCGGAATTTTATGTTTGTCCCTCGTATTTTTATTTTACTTTAATCAAACTGTTTGTCACGTTGTTTCATGTTTAATTATGATGAACTATAAACTATCATCTACAGACACTTGTAGTATATATGTCTCTGGTTTAGAATGGGTTTATGAATGAATGATAAGTCTTACAAAGGTATACAAGATATAAAGCATAATGTAAATTGATTCTGCCGTTCTGTCTCCATTCAAAAAAGGAAAGTTGACGTTAAATTGATTCTGTTAATTTTTTTCAAACATTGTTAGTTTATAACCTTAAGAATTAATACGTTGTGAGATTTAGAAAATTTAAAAAGAGCGGTTCCGATTAGGTAAATGTAGATTGCATTGGACAGAACAAACGAAATTACTGTAACTGATTATTTTCTCTGCACATTTAAATATTCAAGGTTACAGATGATAATTTAAAATAGTACTGTTTTGTTGTTTATCGCTTGTTTTCATGGGACATTTTATTTATAAAACAATTTTATTGAAGTAATTCAGAATTTTGAAGTTTCAACACAATAATCATGATAATCACCTATTTATCTAAAATTGAGCAAACTCCAAATATTCAAAAAAAAATATATTACGGCGATTCAATTTTTTTTGCAACTATATTCCTCCCCAAATATTTGATAAAAAAAATTCTGACTCAAACGGCACTTCAGTTTTATCTTTTTTTCTTCAAATTTTAATACCTTTAACGATGAACCTTTGAGGCCAAACAACACTCTAGTGAAGATCAAAAGAATAAAATTACATAATGCTAATCCTTTTATTTCCGCGAATTTAACCAAAAATTTTCCAGGTGGTGTCAGTTTAATACACATGCATTGTATTTACACAGTACTGGACTAAAACAATGATTTGTTTAGACAAATCCTCGCCTGAGGTAGTTGGTGAGAATAAAGACATGCATTTTTATTACACTATCAGTTATATATGTGTGTTCAAAATATCAGTCGGAAAAAAATCATTTAAAAAATCTATTCTATGGTATACTTTTATTACTATGATCGTCATGATCGTATCAGATATCCTCAAAAAAATAAATCATACATTTTTATTAAAAAAAATGCACGGCTGATATCTTTTCGTTTTGAATTATTAGTTGGTTAATAGCTTCACCAAAAGTCGTCGATGCCTTTTAAAACGCGTTATTATATGATTAAGGTCAAGGATCAGTAAATAAACTAGTCCATAGATTTTTTTAAAACTTAGAACTCAATTAGATATTGAAAATATTCATCAGAAAATGTAAAAAAAAGAATATGTCACCGACTTCGTTTTCAAGAAAAATCCATTTTTAAAATGGTCCGAGAGGGTACTAAATTACATTGAATATATAGGGTAAATCTATATTTTTCTTCTACAATTTTCGGTTTCTGGTATAAATCACGAGAACTGCTCCATAGATTTTTTTTTAAATTAATATTTTTTTCCTCTTTGTCTTACGAATTAGATGATATTAAAAAAATATATGGTCACCGACTTCGTTTTCCCTGTAGAAGCGACGCAAACCCAACTTTTTGACAAAAAAAACCATCAAAATTCGTGACGTCGTAATTTTTATTATATAACGTCAAGTTATCATGCTTATAATTTCCAACGTTCTTCGTGTTGATTATGCACGATGATTATGTGTTTCGTATTGATAGATTCTTTTTATCATAAGAGTCTGGATAATTATCATAAATTTTTATTTAGTATTACCAATATTCTTTATTCTTTATATTTTATCACCTCATTATACACTTTTTCTTTTTTTTTTTTTTTTTTTTGCATTTTATTCTGCAATTTTTGCCCATTATTCTGTATTCCGGAAACCCCAATCAGAATCTCTTTTATTGAACATTTTAAAAAGAAATTATACGTTGTAAAAAATGTGATACATGTATGTTCATTATCAATATACATATCTAAATCAATTACTAATTCAGACAAAAATACGTTGTAAGTACATGAACGGAAAAATGGTAAAATCTTAAAAATAGAAATCATCAAGGTTACTGTCTACAAGTTGACGCAATAAAAGATGTAAATGAAGCTATATTTTTTACGCCCCCTCAACTACCCCTGTAAGTCTGTCCGTCCGTCATTCCGTCTGGCCGCCCGTTCTTCCGTCCGTCCGTCATTCCGTCTGGCCGCCCGTCCTTCCGTCCGTCCGTCCGTCCCCCTTTATAGTTTATAGTCATTCCGCAAAACATCTACAGTTTGAATCCTAGAACGTACTTTGCTGTCTGTTTGCATGTGGTCAGGGTTTTGATCTTTATTGATATTTGCTCTAATGAGAGATAGTTGAACTTTGTCATTTTTGGGTAACCAATTCATAAATCTCTTAGACTATCTTGTAAGTCATCTGTTTACACTTTTTCTCCGTTCCGATATATGATTTGGCCACTTTTGAAAAAAAACCAGGTTTTTTATAGCAGCGGAACATGTTAAAGCTTGTGTTTTGGTACTATATCACGACAGAACGTGTTCTGTCCATATACTGCTGCTTAACATCGCATATAAAAACAAACATTATATCAATGATTCTACAAATTCTTGAAAGAGTGTCGTGTGGTTATTTATACATCTTCAAGTTAGCAAGTAAAACACGCAGACAAACTGACATCTTTGTTAATATCTTTTTTATTCTGTATAAAATTTATTGTATACAGGAAACTAAATTAAACTAAGGCTTTGATGGATGTAAACTTTAATAAAACTGGAAGTTACATAAGGGGAACAGGAAAATAAGAATATATTGCATCACTTACAACAACCTTTAAATTGACCAGTGATTTTTTTATTCATTACTGACCAGCAACACCGAGATAATCCAATGATTTTTAAGGGTCCATATGAAGTGTGGACCTAAATGTTCTTTATCTTTAGATATAACGCTTATTCTGTAAAATCTTCAATTAACGATTTTGTAAAATTCTGTATATGGTCTACACTATTATATTAAATAATTATTTGATTTTCCGTTGTTATTCTTTATAATTTTGCACTTTTTTGTTCAATTTTGACATTCGCCAGTATTCCTTATTCTGCAACTCCCTTTGAGATCTAATCATGTGACAATAAATTATTGTGCTTCTCTCTCTGAATTTCCCTTTCTCTCAAGACATTTGTAGTCTTTGTAGTACAGTGTATTTTCCAGAAAATACATCGTGTAAAAACATTTCCGAGGAAACCAAATTAACGAAGGTTGAGACATATGACATAACAACAGATGTACATATTTATGTTTGATATGTCTACAACCCCCCCTTTTTTTTCCCTCCCCCCAACCGAAAAAAACAAGAAAAAAACAATCGCACACAGGCTGAGACATGACTGGTAATATTGTGTTTTGTTATTTAGTCTATCTACACAAATGAGGGGGGACCTTAAACGGGACTCCGGGATCGGGTGTTTTTCAGCACGGGATTTCGGGATTGATCCTTTATGGATCCGGCTATTTTATTTTTTTTTTCGAATTTCGGTATGGCGGGATTGAAATTTCTATAAATTCGGGACCTCGGGATTTCATGTTTTTAAGTCCGGGATGTCGGGATCAGGACCCTGCACCCCACCCCCGTCAAATGCATATCATAAGATGTCTTTTCCTTTAGTTTTCTTTTGGCCTTGTGTTGTTGTCTGGTTACTGTCTTATTGAAGTACTCACTACTTACGGGATTTACATTAAACTTTAGGTATTGAAAGTCTGTGACACTGTGCATATTTTTCAGTCGGTATATATAGTAGTACTATGATATAGAGGTGATCGATATAATCTCGTTCTCAACCTTCAAGTTTTATGAATGAAATAGAATGGAGAACAGTTCTATTGTATATTTGAAATGCTACTTTCAGCTAGGGTACATTTTTTTTTATTCGGTTAATTTTTACCCATATATATATATAACAAATTTCCTTTGAGGAGACAACCGTACGAATCAATACTATTAGGATACTAAGCCCTGTATAAATCTTTAAACCATATACTATTTATACATGTATCTATTTAAAGATTTGTGTTTTATTTTTAACATCGAAATTGCGGACGTCAAAGAAAGTACCATTACAAAAACAAAAAAAACAACGTTAGATTACAAAATGTAGCGATGGATTAATGATCGTGAAACATCATTTTTGCTTAATTTTAATTTGTTATAGTCTAAAAACTGTGTATGAATATCAAACTATTGTTCCAACCGTGAACAAGGTTAATTAATTTAAGTGTATTATGATAGTTTAGTGCCATCTATGACTGACGCAGCGGCGAATTTATGACCAGTATTAGTTTATGTGGTTCATTTCCTTTTCTCTAATTTGAAAATATTTTTACTTGTTCCGACTAGTGTGATAATTTTCAAAATATGGGAGATATTATAGTCTTACCGTACAATACTAAGTTTTAACTTTAGTATTAATGTCCCAAACTTGCACCCCTAGCTTCTGCTTATTTTCTGCTAGACGATGTTTTTCCCCAGTGAATATAGGGTTTTTGAAAGGACAGTTTTGACATACTACATAATATAGAATACTTCCGAGACCACACTGTTTTTTCTCATCACAATTATGTAGAAATAGTAGTGAGCAACAGTTTTCACACTTATTTTAACTGGTCGGCAGATATACAAACTCTACCACCCTATGTCCTGATTTTCATTTTGAAGATCGTCTTCAGGACTGTTTTCATATTCATTTTCAATTTTTAATTTTAGAAAAACAAGTTCATTCTCCTAGAAGTAACATACTTTCCGTCAAATTTACCTTGACGTTGTCCCATCGAAAAGTCGCCGGGTGCAATTTTAACATAGCAAAATCTGGTCAAAGGGACGTAATTCGTACAAAACGTCGCAATATTTCGCGGAATCCGCTAGACGGCGTTCATTTACTGTTACTTGACCTTAACGAATAATACTTAAGATTATATTATTATGAGCATAATCAGATGATAAGTAAAAATTCGCGAATTTTCCCATTAACGCCAATATTTATTTTGGAAAATACCAATACCAAGTCAAGCATTGCTCAATATTTCGCGATTGTGTCTTGCCATGGCTTTGTTGGACTTGTTTGTTTTCTTTTTGGCCTAGAATGTTTGTCCCTAATATTTTATCAACTGTGTATTTGCATTCAAATATCGCTGATCAAATTTATTCGTTCATAATTTGTCTATTTACGTTTTTTGATTGAGTTCAACCTTCTAATTGATAATTTATCGTGTGTTTTTCTATGTCGTGATGTTATACTATTGTCTCAGAAAAAAGGAGAAGGTTTGGTACAATTAAAACGTTTAATCCCACTGCAAATGTTTGCACCTGTCCTAAGTCAGGAATCTGAGGTACATTAATTGTCGTTTGTTGATGTAATGTATACGTGTTTCTCGTTTCTCGTTTCTTTTCATATAGATTAGACCATTGGTTTTCCCGTTTGAATGGTTTACACTTTTTGGGGCCCTTTATAGCTTGTTGTTCGGTGTGAGCCAAGGCTCCGTATTGAAAGTCGTACATTGACCTATAATGTTTTACTTTTATAAATTGTAATGTTGATGGAGAGTTGTCTCATTGGCACTCACACCACATCTTTCTATATCTATATATATCAGGTGCTGTCAGGTCTTTCCATTGATTGAGCCTTTGGTTTTATCAGTTTTTACATACTCCACTTTTTTTATTTTACCGGTGAGTTCTATATTTTCGTTAATACATTCTTTGTATCTTATGATCATAAAGCAATGGACAATGAAAATATCAGTTTTTTGTATTGGTATGCAAAATGTATACTGCCTATTTACAATACTCCATGACACAATTCATTCAGACATTAATATGTATTTATTTGTAAATGTCTGGTTATCTGATAAGTGGGTGGATATAGTGTTCCCTTTTTATTTGATTGGTTTTATCTATCTTTAATCCATCTGCGGATATTAACGGTTTCTATCGTCAAATTGTTTTACAATGAGAAAAGGGTGTAAAAACGTGAGATCTTGATCTTTTCGTTTTGTTGTACATACATCAGACACGTTTGGTTCCTGGATTCTTTAAAAGCGATTAACAGTAATCATACTACCGTCATATTAATGTTGTTGATATTTATTAGTATTACGTTATTCATGAATGTGAGATGTACCTGCACTTTAAAAAGTGAATAACTACAGTAAAACATTTTGGTTGTTATATTCCAACGTAAGTTCGTCTTAGCTTTAAACGCGTTAAAGTCTCTGAATAAAGGCAACAGTAGTACACCGCTGTTCAAACTCATAAATCCATGGACAAAAAAACAAAATCGGGGTAACAAACTAAAATTGAGGGAAACGCATTAAATATAAGTGGAGAACAACGACACAACACTAGAGTGTAACACACACAGAAACAGACCAAGCATCATACAAAATCCCACGAGAATAACAAATATAACTGCAACTTCAAACTGCGTAATAAATTATGTAGATGTTACATATATGTAGCAGATTATATCTCTCTCTCTCTCTTTTATGTAAATTGCATTGATTTAAATCTCTTTTTTTTATAAATTTCCTGTTTACAAAACTTGGAATTTTTCGTAAAAGTAAGGATTTATTATCCCAGGCATAGATAACCTTAGCCGTATTTGGCACAACTTTTTGAAATTTTGGATTCTCAATACTCTTCAACTTTGTACTTGTTTGGCTTTATAAATATTTTGATATGAGCGTCACTGATGAGTCTTATGTAGACGAAACGCGCGTCTGGCGTACTAAATTATAATTCTGGTACTTTTGATAACTAATTATACTGTGAGTGTGATACAACTCACCATGGTATTGTTCGTTTGTATGTCTGTTGTAGTTTAAAACACCGTTCGGTGATATTGGTTATACCAATGCGACTAGTTTTGTGTTAGTGGAAGAACTTGGAGCTAACAGACAGAACAACCGGCTTTCTATAAATATGGCCATGTTTTAATTTAAATGGGATTTACATACACATCATCATTAAAATGTACAATAGTAATCAACTGAATCCTTATGAAAAGTGTTATTAAAATGCAATCTTTAAAACGGTTTTGAAATTCATTAATCTCGAATTGTTGGCCAAAATTAATATTTGTACTTTAATCATTTGACGTGGTTGGGCTTCTATATTGATTAGGAACCATTTTCCTCGGAGATCAGTATTTTTGTGAGTTTACTTTTTGTATGACATAGTTCTTTTTTACTTCTCTAGGATAATGATACCATTGTATTTTGTTTTATTTCCGTATAATGATACTCCCTTACACGCAGCGCAGTGGGTTCATCAATATTGTTAACTTTTTATTAGAAAGAACAGATATAGATCCAAATATCCAAGTGGGTCTCATTGGGGTCTAAGCGTGACGCGGGATTGCCGATTTTTTGTAAGCGTGACACGTGAAAGTCAAATTATTGTGGCGTGAAACGGGAAATGAGGTCTTGTGGGACCCGGGAAATGACAAAAAAAAAGAAGAGGCCAGGAATACTACAAACAAAAAAGATAGGTTAAAATAGATTGGTCGGATAGTATAATAAGTAAAATCTTTTGATAAATTAAAAAGGTAGAAAACGGATGTTAAAATTACACATATTCTAATACATATTAAACAAAGTAAATCTGATGTGATTTCAATAAGACAACTTCAACTAAGTAGTCGTAGATGTAAGCAGCTTGTCTGTTTCTGATATATAACTTTGACAGCTTTAACTATATCTTATCATATTTCGATTGCCTTGACTAATACCTCTTTTTTAAAAACTGCACGTAATGGTTCAAATTGTTATACTTTGATTGCAATCAAACTTACCATGATAGTGTTGTGTATTTTCTTTTTTAATTTGACCTCACGTACAAAAATTGCCATACCAAGGGGATTAGATTTTTGTGGTGGAGGATGGGAAATTAACATACAGAACAATTGAACTTCTGGAAAATAGGCAACCTTTGTCACTGAAAGTTATATTTGAATACTGATCAATTTTAGTTGAAAGGGTACATTGAAAATCCACGGTCGTTTGATCCCTCTTATATTCCATAATGTTTGATGTTGATATTTCTAGCAACACATATAGTAAAAGTCTTTTGATTTGAGGTCTTTGCTTTGTGACAGTAAACCGGTAGTGAAAATTTTAGGAATCGGAAGTACCTACTCATCTCCTTTTTTTAGCAAAAGTATATAAAAACTATATATTTTTGTGGACAATAACTTATTACCAAAACGTATACTACTACTACGACTTTTAGAATTTAGAAACAAATGTGTCAAAAAGCAAGATGGTTTTGTACCAGATCTAATCAGAATAGCCGTTAAATACGATTTGATAAACTTTGTTGAAGATTTTGTGAAATCAGGCAGCTTCCCAAGTAAAGCTGTATGGAACAGATATATTTCCACTTCCATAGCGAATTCTGAAAACAACAGATGGCAACAAAGAATATCAGTTGACAGTGACTTTGAAATTTTCCGTAAAATTCACAAACACATTGTACCACACAGAGCTTGGGTTATTGCTAAAACTAATCCTAACTTCAGAGAAGGAGCTAAATATATTGTTGACCTATGTTCCGTCATCCGAACAGAAGAGTCGCCTCTCTTATGCGATAAATGTGGACAGTTATTCTATAACGTTATTGAACATATCATGTGTATGTGCGATCGTCTATCAGACTTAAGAGCGAAGCTTTTGGAGGACTTAATAAGTATTAATCCGATTGTGTTCAGTGTGTATCTAGACAATCTAACGGCATCCACATTCACAGCAACACTTTGGTCATGTTATACGGAATATGATCTGGATAATGATAACAGTATTTATTTCACAAAAACTTGTATTACACATGTTCAACGGATGTGCAGCGTTTTTTATAACAGTTAACTTACCTTCTGAAATATTATCATTTACTTGAAAGTGACATTCAACTGATTCAGTATTATCATTTACTTTAAAGTGACATTCAATTGATTCAATCACTCTTATCAATATATGACATTTAAACAATTTAATCACTCTAATGTGTTGACCAATATGTAAAAATTATTATTGTACAAAACTGTTTAATACATGCAAAATCTTCGATAGGAAGGAAATAAAGTTAATATATCTCCTTTTTTTGGCAAAAGTATATAAAAACTATATATTTTTGGAATCAGTTTACATGTAACTACAATCTGGCAGCATAACTGACATTTTAAACTTGAAGTAAAGATTGTCTTACCAAAATATGTACAGTGTGGTGGAAAGACGTGCAATTGTTTTCTGAACAATAATTATTTTTTTCGCCTATTTTTTTCTTCAGCAGTATTGTTTAAAAATTGACCACTTAAATATTTGCTATGATATCGACCAGTTTATACTTTTTTTAAAATGATGTGAGACTTATTTCTCTGAACACTGATTGTTTTGTGCAGACTACTCTTTTGTTACCGTGAAAGATTACGACAAATTTACTAAATTGCTCGTTATATCGATCCAACCCATTTTTCTGGAAGATATCCGGAGACTCCGTATGTTTCCCTATATGCATTGGATATAAGTGATATGCATGTGTAACCCGTTAACCATTGGTAAAAGGGTCTTTGATTTGAGGTCCTTGTTTCACCAAAATGAAAATAAGTTCGAAGAAGGAGTTCAATGTCATGTTTATTTCCTTCTTTTTTTATCTATTTTGGCTTATCATCACTAATCATAAGACACCATACAAGGTAGCGACAAATTTTGTTTACTAAATTGTAAGTTTGGACATATCATTAGATATATACAAAGGGTACGTTGACATTTCATTGGAGTTTTCTCCCCCTTTTCATTTAGCTGAGTGTTGCTGCTTAATCTTCGATCACAATCTTTGCAATTTCGCAACAGCATAAAGACTTTTGATTTTTTTACGCGTTATACTACTATTCCCCAGTCTCAGTTAAAAGATCGACTCCACCATCTCACTAAACAAATCTATTTCTATCAAAATATGAATAGTAGATACAAACTTCTTGTTTTGGGTTATAATAATTCATATTTTGTGAAGAACCTCACTGAATCTATTAGAAAATATACTGAAGATGATATTATCAAAAGGCTGGACATTTTGATCGACAATATATTTGTTGAGTTTGGAGGATTCATATTTCAACAGACAATCGGTATTCAATTGGGTACTAATTGTGCACCCCTACTAGCCGATTTGTGTGTGTACTCGTATAAAGCAGAATTCATTCAAACCCTTCTAAAAGACAAACAGAAAAAAGCACTTTGCTAAATTCTTTAATTTCACTTTCTGATATATTGATGATGTCCTATCAATGAATAACCAATATTTCAGCCAGTATTTGCATCTCATATATCCCAGTGAAGTTGAAATTGAGGATACTTCTGATACTAAAAGGACTGCTTCATACCTTGATATGTTCCTCAATATTAACACAGATGGACGACTTCACACGAAAATCTATGATAAACGGGACGATTTCAACTTCCCAATTATCAATTTCCCATTTCTCAGCAGTAACATACCTTCTGCCCCTTCGTATGGTGTTTACATATCTCAATTGATACATTATTATCGTGAATGTTCACACTATACGGACTTCATATACAGGAGTGTACTCCTAACACAGAAACTGCTCCAACAAAATTATGAGGAGGACAGATTAAAAATTACACTCCAAAAAGTTTACGGACACCATCACGAATTGGTTGATCCATACGATGTATCTTTGTCTAAACTAACTATGGACATTTTTACCGCGTGTTAGATTGTGGTTTGTCATTATGTCGTCTGATCTTTTTATTACAGAACGTGACTTATTCCCGAACGTGACTGTTTTGTTGAGTGTGAATTCGTATGTTTTTTAGACGTGGCACGGTACTTTTCCATTCCAAATCAATGTGTTGTGTTTTGATGTTGTGTTTGTTGTTGTCATCGGATTTTGTCAAATGTTTTAACGTTGGAAGTTGTAAATCGTATTTTTTTTATGTTGTATTCGTGTGTTGTGTTAGGGATAACTACTCATCTAGTTCATTTGGTAGATTTAATTTGGATCTACGTAATTTACACGATATATTTGGTTTGCACTTCGATCAGAAGCAACACCGACAAAGCTAGATAATACAATTTCTTATCTATTTACTACTTACTACAATTGAATATTAATTAGTATTATAATCTTCACTGTTATAAATATAAGTTAGATAAGTCATGCAAATCTAATCTTGCATTTCATCCAAATTCGTTCTTGATTTTCGGAACACGTTTTAGAAAATTGTATATGACGTCACGTCACTTTGGGCGTTGCAATGACTATGGCTAACACGGATTTGATTGTCATGTATTCGTTTTTATTCTTTAGCTAGTCACAACTAGTCATATCTTTTATAAAGTCATTTTATAAAATTTTCTGTTTTCAAAACTATGTATTATTCTTAATGATACATGAAATGATGTTTTTGTCCCGGGTGAATAACCCTGGCCTCTCAACTTTTTGGAACTTTTTATCATCGGCGATCTTTAACTTTGTAGTTGTTATGGATTTCAAACATTTTTTCATCTGAGCATAGTTTTGTGTGGTCGTAGCGGGCCTCTGGCGCAAAAAAAAACTATTTTTTAACCTGTTACCTGTTGATGGCTATTATTCGTTTGTTTCTTTGTCCTATATTTTCTCCCATTTATCTATTGAAGTCCTGTCGTGTAATGTTGTCATATACTGTTATAATTAACACTGCTATTAAAACGGTAGGTGTGGCATGTCACAAAAACAGTTTCAACCCACAATTTTTTTCATAAAATGCCCTTACATTATAATTCGTTTCTGTGTGTTTTACATTTCGGTGTCGTGTCTCTGTTGTGTCGTAGTTCTCTTATATTTGATAGGTTTTCCTCAGTTTTAGTTTGTAACCCGGGTGTGTTTTTTTTCTTTATCGATTTAGGAATTTTGAACAGCGGTATACTTTTGTTGCCTTTATTTGTTATAACAGATAAATCATACACAGTAGAGCATTCAGGTCTTTTGATTTAGGTCCCTGCTTTAAGGCCTTGAAAATGACGCCATGGTTAAAAATAAAATCAACGTTCTTCACTTCATTCTTTTTTGTATATCTTTATTGGTACATGATGAAGTCAAACCTGTCCTAAGTCAGGAAATTGATGTACAGTTGTTGTCGGTTGTTGATGTAGTTCATACTTGTTTCTCGTTTATCATTATTATATATATTAGACTCATGGTTTGTCCCTTTGAACGGTTTTACATGACTAATTTTTGGGTCCCTTTATAGCTTGCTGATCGGTGTGAGCCGTACCTTCAACTATAATCGTTTACTTTTATAAATTGTTATTTGGATTGAGAGTTGTCTCATTGGCACTCATGCCACATCTTCCTATATCTATATAGTTTGTTTATTATTGGACTTGGACTTAAAAAGAAATTAACCGTAAATAACCTTTAGTAACCAGGAATCTGTTATTATTTCATTATTTTTTAGTTACAAGAACATTATATTTTTAAAATCAGTGTAAAGTAAGGTTTAAATTTTACAAAATCTAAAATCAGAAGTACTTACCATTCTCCTTTATTTTTTATCAAAAATATATAGAAACCATATTTTTTTCATAAAAAAACTACGTACATTTAGCTGTATTTTTTTTTACACCATAATTGACATTTAAACAGGAAGTAAACATTTTCGATCAAACTATGTGCATTTTGTGGTGGTTAGACCTTCTATTGTTCTCTGCAAAACTCGTTTTTAGTTCATTTTTGTTTTCTTTGATACTGGAAATTCAGAAATTTTCGCGTGTATTTCTTATTGCGATTTATCGTTTTAGATTGAAATCAATTTTGATTCTTGCGATTTTGACAAAATTCATTATTAAAATTTATCTAAAAAAAATGCGAGTTTAAATCATTGCGAATATAACCCTGTCACCTTTCTCGCATTAATTAAAACATAGCATTACTTTCTGAATTTACAGTATTTCATCAATATATACGGAAGGTTCCTCTGTTACCTATTCAAACATCGAACTTGGACAGTTTTCTGCCTGTTCTAAATCAAGTTGCTCTGGCCTTTGTTAATTTTGTATGGTTCTTTTTCAAATTCTGGTTCATTTATCTATTTTTGAGTTAAATGTGACGTCCATTTTTGCTGAACTGGTTATCCTTATTGTTTAGGACCAGCTAATGCTAACCACCAGGAAAGATATTTTTTTACTGTGTATAAAACCAATCGGCAGCTTCGACTATGTTCTGCTTGATTTTTTGTTGTTGTCTATTTGACACACTTTACGTTTCCATTCTCAATTTTATTCAAAAATGTTATCAAGTGATATTCATTGTTGTCGACAATTTCATATAAGGGATTTTTATCGCTGTGTATAAGACCTGTTGGTAGCTTGGGCTTTTTTCTGCTTGTTTTTTTTTTCTTTGTCTTTTTGATATAATCCACGTTTCCCCTCTCAATTTTATTCAAAATGTTGTTAAGCGATATTCATTGTTGTCGACAATTTCATATACCATTTTTACATGTTGTTTAATTGCAACATATCAATAAAAAGTAAAATAGCAAAAATACTGAACTCCGAGAAAAATTCAAAACGGAAAGTCCCTATTCAAATAATCACGATTCCAAGAAAAGGGAGAGTCGTGTCATGCCATGCTATATTCAAAAAAATCAAATAATACAACACATTACACGAATGGTCAACAAATGTCATAGTCGCATAGCATTCCATTATATTGACAACGATGCGTAAACAAAACAAAGACACAACAGGGGTACAACAGCAACACAAATACCACCAAAATATTGGGGTGCTCAAGAAGTGTAAGCAGAACCTTCTCAACATCTGGCACCCGACGTGTTGTTCATGTTATTACAAAGACAGTAAATAATCTAATTCGGTAGGTTACATTCGTGAAAAAGGTAACGGGACAAAGATTTTTTTTCTGAATCAAAGAATTCATCTTAACCTTTTTTAACATGCACCAACATGAAAAATCTTCGTAAGTTGTATTTTGTGTAGAAGAAAGTAGACATTCGTCTTCAAATAATTATTCTAAATAAGTTGCTAGATTTATATATGACATTTAAATAATAAAGAAAGTGATCATACGCATTGACTCAATATTGCATGTTCAAATTTTGATCTCTAAGATAAATGAACGAAGGGCACGAGAATGCACATATGTTAATTATATTCTTTCGCGACAATTACAGTTATATCAATAAAAGCACATGTCTATATTACAGACACACTTGCAAATCCTATATTTCTCAACAGTTGGACTCTATTATTTTTTAGTTAACTTATTAGTTTATGCATATGTTTATCTTATAAACAAAAATATGAAATGTAAGTTTTACACTATAATCAAAAGTAATGGGGACCTTGATGGATTTCTTATTTCAATAGTTCGCTAACTGTATCGTGTACCTGTCAATGGGTTAATAATTCTACCGTGGCAAAATTGACTTGCTTGAATAAACAGTTTATAATAATACAGGAAGGTCTTTAGTTAATGATTTCAGTTTTTGATTTGTGTGCCTCGTAGCAATAGTTTACTTAAATCAAACTGTATTTTTTAAGATGTGATTATGAAGTTCTATTAAGTATCATCTCCAGACGCTTGTTTTGTGTTCATATCATTGCTAGTTGTGACTGTGTGCTTGTCATGATCTAAAACAAATAGTTGATATAATTTATGTATATTATATATGCTGCTAGATCCCAATTATTGTCACGTCAAACAATTTAGATTGTTTTGATTGATCAAGCAACACTGTCCATATACTGGAACTATATATAATTGTCATGTAAATGGGAGTTTGATCGAGCTATAAATTACATTAACGCCAACATTTTTTTTTAAAATTGCCGATACCAAGTCAACAATATTTCAGTTCCTGTCAGGTCTTTCCATTGGTTTTGTCAGTTTTTACAGACTTTATCTTTTTTATTTTACCTTGAGTACATTATTGTATCTAACAATCATGAAGCATGATTTCATGGACATTAAAGATCTCAATTATCTGTATTGGTTTTTGCAAAAGAGTGCCTATTTACTAATACTCCAAGAAACAATTCATTCAGACATAGGTCTGTATTTGTTTGTTATGTCTGGTAATGGTATAGGTTTGTGGATATATTATTTCTATTGTTACGTATTTGGTTTAATCAATACTTTACACATCTTCGGTTATTAACAGTTTCTTTTGTCAGAGTGTTTTACAATGTTGGTGGATGCACCTGTAGGAAAAAGACAGAACAACCGACTTTCTGGAAAACTAGCAATCTTTATCAATTGAAAACGGATTTGAATACATGTCACCATAAGCATGCTGAGTGTACAAAAGATATTAACTTAGTCCTTATGTACAGAAGTTATTAATGAAATCTTTATGTGCATATGTTATTAAAAAAAGAGGGACGAAGGATAGCAAAGGGACAGTCAAACTTATAAATCTAAAATAAACTGATAACGCTATGGCTAATAAATAAAAAAGACAAACAGACAACCAATAGTACACATGACACAACAAAGAAAACTAAAGAATAAACAACACGAACCCAACCAAAAACAAGTCTGTACCAATCATGTCTTATACCTTGTGCTAGTTCACAATTCACATATAATCCGGCTGGCAACGTTAGTACCGTTGACCTCAACATTGTCAATAACACTTCCCTGCGAAATGTGTTATCCAAAGGTCCTTTATTTCGTGAGCCTTAATACATCAATTGGAAAGAAACCTTCAAAATTCTGATGAATTCAGTCGTGGATTTTGCCATGAAAAATGGATAAACACAAAAACGAAGACGAAGATATTCTTTCCGAATAGATTAAGGCTGTGAGGTCGTTGATGCAAATCAGTATTTAGAAACTGAAAGTGTCTATCAATACCCATGCTACGTCAATCTTAAAGACCCACATTTTGCAAAACACAGAACCTCTTTTAAAAATTATTAACATCTATTTTATCAGCCATCAAATCCGGGTTTCGAAATATTTATGAAAGTTCCTATCTTAGAGGTGGCGTGAATCCGATGGGGATACTAAAAAATTCAAAAGATCTTTTGGAGTACGTACAATCTAAAACTAAAAGACTAATTGAAAGAGTTGGCTTTGTTTTCTAAAAAAAGTATGTAAGTATCTTGTGTTAGGGATGGATAAGTCCTCATTTGTATTTCCTATCATGATTTTCTTAATAGAGGGTTGTCGCTCACAAGGAAGCTATTAAATCAAGAGTTCCAAATGGTGAAGATGAAATCATCTCTTCGTAAATTTTACGGACGCCATCACGAGTTGGTTGACATTTATGGAATAACCGTTTCACAAATGATATCGGATATGTGTCTTACGTCGTAACTACAATCCCCTATCCTGTCATGAATGTGACCTACCGAATTAAACTATTTACCGGATTTGTTATTTCATAAGCAACACGATGGATGGTACATGTGGATCAGGATCTACTTACACTTCCGGAGCACTGAGATCATCCCTAGTTTTTGATGGGGTTTGTGTTGGTTAATAATAAGTTTTATATGTTATGTCATGTGTACTATTGTCTGCCTGTTTGTCATTTTCATTTTTAGCCTTGGTGTTGTCAGTTTATTTTCGATATATGAGTTTTACCGTCCCTCTGCTATCTTTCGTCTCTCTTTTTGTAAAGAATCACTCTGAATCAAATTTACAAAACAACATTCTGAAAGTAAGATTATCAAGATGCTTGATTTCTTACTTATCAACATATTTGTTACGTTTGGAGGACGTGTTTTTCCACAGACTGTTTGCATTCCAATTAGAACCAATTGTGCCCCTCTTCTTGCCTACTTCTTTCTTTATTATGATGAGGCTGGCTTCATTCAGGAACTTGTTAGGAAGAAGGATAATCTCACTAAATGATTCAAAATTTGGTTACTATATTGAACACATTTATCTCATCAAATTAGACAAAAAGGGTACAACAGATACAGTATCTCCCAATTGATACGATATTCCCAGACTTGTATACCCTATCATGATTTCCTTGATGGATGGTTCTTGCGCACAAGGAAGCTATTAAACCAAGAGTTTAAAAAGGTTAAGTTGAAATCCTCCCTTTGTAAATTTTACTGACGTCATCACGAGTTGGTTGACCATTATGGAATAATCGTGTCACAGATCATATCGTATATGTTCCTTACGTCGTGAATACAATACCATTCCCAATTTGACGAACATGACCTAACGGATAAGTCTATTGGCTTGGTTTGTAATAACATGAGCACCAGATGTGTGTATTGTGTTCTATCATTTGTCTGTTTGTCTTTTACTTTTTAAGCCATGGCGTTGTCAGTTTATGTCCAATCTATGAGTTTGACTATCCCTCTGGTATCTTTCGACACTCTTTTATTTCGATTGCCTGCACTGAGACCTATTTTCTAAAATCTGCCCGTAATGATACAAACAGTTATAATAAAAGTGGAGAACAACTTACCATGATGTTATTGGTGTATTTGTTTTGTTGGAGAAGACAACTTTTTTTCAGATAGTATTGGGGTTGACAGTGGAGTACACAAATAGAACAACTACTTTCTGTTATATTCAATGGGATTCGTATACATAGTTTATTAACAGTCTCAGCAAAAAATACGATTAAGAAAAACTATTTTGAAATTCATCATTCTCGAATTGTTAGCCAATATTTTGTGTGTACTTTAATCATTTGTATGACATAGTTTGCATTACACGTCTGTCTGATAATACGAACATTGTAATTGTTTTATTTCAGTATGGTAATACTCCCTTACACGCAGCTGCTGATGGTGGATTCATCAACATTGTTAAATTGTTATTAGAAAGAGCAGATATAGATCCGAATAAAGAAAAATGGGTATGTGATGACGTCCTTTATAGGACAGTCCAACTTTGTAAAATCTGTTATCAAACCAAATGAGAATAAAACTGAAAATATTTTATGGAAATATACAAACTCCCAAAAAATATGAATGAACTAGTCAAGTAGTACAATTCGTTTGAGACATCCAATAGAAAAAAAGAAAATGATGTTTAAATTACACATATCCTGATACATATTGAAAAAAAGTAAATGTGATATTATTGCACATGAAAAAACTTTCAACTACTTCACAATCGACGTAGATGTAAGCAGCTTGTCTGTTTCTGTTATATAAATTTGACTGCTTTAACTATATCTGGTTTTATTTCGATTGCCTTTATTGTAACCGCTTTCTTCATATCTGCCCGTAATGATACTAATTTGTATGCTGTGAGTATGAATTACCATTATAGTGTTGTGTATTTGTTTCTTGAGTTTGACGCCACGTACAATAATGTTCATACGAAGGGGACCATACTTTTGTTGGTGGAAGATGGGGAAATAAACACAGAACAATTGAACTTCTAGAAAATATGCAAAATTTGTCATGTTAATAAGATTTGAATACACATCACCATGCACAATATTATGTACACAAGTAATTAACTTAAACCCCATTTAAAGTTTCAACAAAATTACGGAAAATCATGAAATTCATAGCCGTCTCGAAATAATTTCAAATGAAATGAATTTTACTCTTATCATTTGTATGAACTGTTTTTGTTAACTTTCATTCGATGCTAGAACAGCGCGGTTTTTTTTTTTCGAGAGCAACAGTGAAACCGTCCGGGTTTTCAAACAGAGGGTTCGGGTATTTTAATAAAAAATTGAAAAAGAAAAAAAAGCATTCTAGACTCTTTCTAGTATATTACTGTCCTTAAGTGAAGAATAATGGCATGTATTCACAATAAATCATCAAAAATATTAAATATTTACACACTAAGGGATAGGTGTGTCTGGTTAAGAAACCGTAACGGACGTATCCCCAAAGTGTATAACTGTATAACACTCGATGTTAAACCCTTTATTTGTATTAGAAAGAATGGATAACATGTTTATTAACAGTATCAGATCCTGATTAATAATAATTTACCTTACTATGACATCTTCATACAAAATTTGACAATTGAGTCGATGTTACAAGATTCAAAGGTGACATTTTGCATATTCCCATTTAATCCATGTGCTAATATGGAGCAGCAGGCCATGGTTGGCTGTATCGTGCATTCTTATTATCAAGCAATACATCATGTTCATGGTATGCAGTTGTCAATATGGACGGGTATAAGACGGACGACATTTTGAGTCATTCGTTGGATTTGACAGAAAGACGTGACGATAATGCAATATTTATTATCCAAGGTACTTACATGTATCAGTTTAATTAAGATACTCTAACATGTATTTTACATGTAACAGCTTTAAAAAAAGGCTCACAATGTCTTCTCAACAGTTAACAAACATTCATAGTCGAACATACTGAGGCATATATGAGTTTGGATTAAAAATACGACGACACGATTAGCATACAAAAATATATGTTGCATATGTAGGAACCCACCTTGTTGGGCAAACCAAGGGGATGGTGGTCCTAGAGCTGGAACCCCCCTTTTTAACGATCAATGTTTTTGAATGGAAACATATGAATGGAACCCCCTTTTTATCTTGGGTTGACTACCCATTGTTTAACTGACTGGACCCGCCACGTGGTGCCCTTATTAGTCTTTAACGAACTAAATTTTATATTTATTTTATCATTAAGACTTAGTCCGAATAAAATCTAAATGTTTTGAATGTATAATTTAGATTAAAGTTTTCTACTTGTATACTTAAAACATTGCAATATTGGATTAGTATTAAAACTTCAAGCAAACGAATATTTGAATAGTTTTTTTGCTAATTTGAATTGCCTCAAATATATTTTATGAAACAGTTTGTAGTGAATATTACGAGTTAACTCTCAAATTCATGTTAAATACAAATTTCTATTTTTATGAAAAAAAATGAACTGTGTTTATTTATGTAGAAGCATGGTTTTCAAGACCTTGTGGTCAAAATCTAGACAGCAGTGAAGAATCAGAAAAATGCTATGTGATAAAACATATTCTACCAAAGGAGACCTTTCCTCCTACCCAATCCCCCCCCGAACACATAAAAATCCTTGAATGAAATATTGAAAAAAAAAAAACACACACACCTAACCCGCTCCATTTCTATTCCCATTGACAATAAAATTAGAATTAAATCTCATAAATAATTAACAATGACATTATTTATTCATCAGTTTAGCACACTATATGTATGGATGTCTCAATCTGAATTATCTATGATAATTACATCAGGAATATATGTTAGACTCAGATCGGCGTCCAGTTTCTAGTCGACGTCCTTTCCTCAAATCGACGTCCAAATCTGATGTCACATTCTCAAATCGACGTCCAATATTTTGTTACTCTAATCGACGTCCAATTTGATGTCATGTATTGCCAAAACGACGTCCGATTGATTGTGTAGTCTTCTCAAATCGATGTCAAATATCAATAAATAATTAATTACTGGACTTACACTTATACATGTTCATGTTTTGTAGGGTTCTTATGACAACTAAATTTTCAAGTATTTATACATACTTCCCTCAAAGATTTTTTAAACCCGAAATAGTATAACATGTATATTAATGTATATCTTCGTAAAATATTAATCCAATAGATCTACATTGTAGTGTTTCATTTATATTTATATATTAAAAAAAAATAGATGCATCATGCATATCAGTGTTAGTCAATGAGAAAACAACCCAACGACAAAAAAAAACACAAAAAAAACCAGACGACATCTACAGAGCATTTTTCAGTCTGCAACAATAGACAATATATAGATATGCGTTCAAATTATTGTTGAAAGCCGTACGGTTGCCAATAATTTCTCACATTCACTTTATTTGAACTATTGTGGATAGGTGTCCTGTCCCAGTGAAAATCATATCACATCTCCTAATTTTTATGTAGTTGAAATCACCAAAATTTAAAAATAACACAACTTGTTGACATACTAGTAGGTAATGCATTACAAAAATAGATTTTTATATCTGTGACACATAATATGTTTAAAAGGATCAACTGGTTTTTATAGTTCGTTCTTATGTTGTACTGTTACATCACAATTCTAACTGGTTAGAAAGAGGGGTTGAAACATGCTAACATGTTTAACCCCGTAAAATTATAAATGTATGTGCTCGCCACATTATGTATGTTAGTGCCTGTTCCAAGTCAGACTAATGTAATTTAGTGGTTGTCGTTGTTGCATTTTTGTTTTTCGTGCATTTTTGTACATCAACTTTGTCGTTATTTTCTCGTCTGAATTGTTTTACATTTGTCACTTTGAGGCTTCTTATAGCTGACTATACGGTATGGGCGTTTTTCATTTTCGAAGGCCGAACGGTGGTCTATATCAATTGTTCTCTTGTGAAGAGTTGTCTCATAAGCAATGATACCACTTCTTTGTTTTTGAAAAAAAAATTCAGCTGATATCGGTTCAGTTAGATTTTGCATTCTGTGTCAAAAACGGACGTAGATTAGAGAAGCTAAAAAATGAACGTCAATTAGAGAAGTAAAAAAAATTGTACGTCCAAAAAAAAATTGGACGTCGCAAAAAATTGGACGTCGATTGGATAGGCATAACATTGGCCGTCAATTTGAGGATATCTTTTTTGATCCATGATTTGGACGGCGGTTTGAGGGACGGACGTCGATTAGAGACCGGACGTGAATCTGGGTCTTACATATATATACTCTGCATGTAACTTATAAGATATGACAAACAGCAATATATACAAATGAACGATACTTGTATATAACAAAATATAAGTGTTAATACACAATTATCAAACTGACGAATGCATTTGTTTCAATCCTTGAAAAGTACGTTAGGTGGTTGTTAAGAATTGCACTTGAGGTGTTCCCGCTACCGCTCTCTATTGCACACGACGTCGCCGTTGTTGTGACGTTAGCTATTCAGGGTTCCAATGCAAGTATCATTGCAGGTAGACATTCTCATTTCTAAGCCTTAATTTGTGTTCGATACAATCACTCTACGATATTGGTGCCGTAACCAGGATAATGTAGTAAAATATATGTTGTCATGGTAACTGATACATGTCTTCTCATAAACTTCTCTTAATTTCTTGTTCCATGTTTCCTTCTCATCTATTTGCTCAATTCCAAGTGTTTCTAACTTCCAAAACTTTTTCAGGTCGCATTCTTCTGTCTTTCTTGATGTCATTACATTCATCATATATGTTGGCTGGCCATTGTAACTTGGTGTATCGTGAAGTGGTCCTGACAGTAAATAACCTATTTTTGATTTCACGGAAGTAGGTCCCTCACCTCTAATGATATGGTTTTCTATAATTGACCAATAGTAGTCGGCTCCTACGAGTACTGAGACTTGGAAATTGTCGTTCACGATTACTGGATGTGCGAGTTTAATCCCGGATAAGTACGATAATTTAGCAGCTTTGCGGATGTAAGTTTTTGAGTGAAGCGGCAATTTCCGGTATGATCAATACTCTGATCGGCAATTTACCTTCGTCGATGAGCAAATAAATAGTTGCATTTGTTAAGTGTATAATTTTCGTACATTCTGCGCTGTCCTCGAACCCAGATAAATTTAAACTTTCTGTGCCAGTTACTCATAACTGCAATTTAGCGGCTAAGTCTTCTGTGATGAACGACCTCTGTGCGCCCTCATCAAAAAGAATGTTGGCATCTAAAGATTGTAGTCCTGAACTTACAGGATTAATTGCGGTTTTGAGCATGAAATTCGGGGTTGCCTGTGAATGTAAAATTGTGTCCGTTTCCCTCGCGCTGTGTTGAATGGTACTTACGTTCACACTATCTTCTATATCTAATTTTGCATTATCCTTACATAAACTCGTGTGATGACGCTTATGACTTTTTTTATTTGATTTACAATCAACCAAGTTATGATGTTCTAAAGTAGGATGAAATATTACCCGCCAGACGAGCGAAGACCGATGCAAAGGAAAAGATTAAAATGAGGACCAAATGAGACTATCGTATAATTATATGGACTGTTAACTGTTCGTGCTTTATTATAGAAATAATTTTATTTTATTCGTGCTCATTATTAAAGACAATTAAAGATATTCAAAGTTTTATATTTATCAGAGACAGTAATTCAAAGTGAAATTTTCATAATTAATTTTCACTTTATTGTAATTAAATTCATTTGCGGGCCCCCATAATGTTAAGAATTGCACTTGAGGTGTTCCCGCTACCGCTCTCTATTGTACACGACGTCACCGTTGTTGTTACGTTAGCTATTCAGGGTTCAAATGCATGTACCATTGCAAGTAGACGTTTCTATTTCCAAGCCTTAATTTGTGTACGATACAACCACTCTACGATAGTGATACATAACACTACGTGGAGAAAACTCTGTGAAACCAGCTGAACTTTTCAGTCACGTTCTATTGTTTAGAAAATATGAAGCTTCTCAATGATCAACATTAGTTTTTTTCAAACTGCTATGTATTCAACAATTTTTTTTCGAAAAAGAGTCAGTTTCAATTTCGTTTGTAATTTTGATATTCTTGTCAAAGCCTCAAAGAAAATATTTTGTCAAAATTAAATGAAATTTAAACAATCCAAATTAATGTTAGTCAAAGTGTTGGGTACCACCTTGTTTTGAACATTTGGTTATTGTTTATTGTTTTAAACATAAATACACTAACAAATAACATGTTAAGCTATAAGAAATTTGTATAACCACTCGAAAAAACACGAACGCACTCAAGAAAAGCCGGACTGCTCTAAAAAAAAAAACGAACACAAACTAATGTTTTCAATGCAATAACACGAATTTTTGTATTTTGTTTAAACATGCGAAAAGACGTGCGAGGTCATTGACTGCAATTCGTTTCTGATTATATTATAAAAGAACCCCAAAAGTCATTCCGGATGAATGATCAATTTTCGTAAAAAAATGAATGTGTAGATATTTTTTATGAATATATCTAGAAATACTTTTTGTGAAGTACATGTAGCAAAGACTATTTGTAACAACTATAATAATAGTTCAATGTGTTCAGATAATTTAACCAATGTGTTTTATAAGTTAATTTTACTAAATATTATCCCTGGGTATTCTGTGGTAATTTAACAGGGAAACTTGATGAAATGCTGTACACCAATTTTAATTGTTAAACAGCAATATATTCAATAAAGAATTAATAAGAGTAAAAAATAAACATACTTATCTATAGTGGATTGGGAAACAAGTTATGCAACTTATATTAATCCCGTTTAACTTTGCGAGTACGAGTGCTGCCTTAGAGCGGCATTAGCCTTCTCATACTCGAAATCTACAAGGGTGTTTTTAAAGAATTTTTGTAACGTGTTTGTATGTGTTAGGATACATAGATTCAATGTAGACATTTCCTTCTACATTTGCATTGGGCTGTATATAACAAATGGCTTTATTCTATATTTAGGAATTAAATCATTTTAAAGCTAATTTTAACTTGTGTGTGTGTATAATCCATGTAATCTGGAAATCTGACCGTAATTATACCAACTGTTATACTATGAGTGTGATTCAACTTACCATGATATGTTCGTGTATTTGTTTGATTGAGTATGACGCTTCGCTCAGTAATATTGATTATACCATGGCGACCACTTTTTGTTGATGGAGAGGTTGAAGTAAACAGACAGAACAACCGACTTTAGGGAACACTGGCAATATTTGTCAACTTAATAGAAATTTGAATTAACATCACCATGAACATGATATATGAACACAAATTATTTACTCAATCCATATGTACAAAAATGCGATTGCAAAAACGGTTTTGGAATTCTTTATATTTTGTTGAACTTTTGGCTAATGTTTTGTTTTTGTACTATAATCATTTGTATGACAATGTTTGTTAATACGAAGGGGACCATATTGTTGTTGGTGGAAAATGGGAAAATAAATAGACAGGACAACCGAACGTCTGCAAAACAGGCAACCATTGTCAATGTAAACGGGATTTAGTGAAAATGAAAATGTTTTATAAACACAAGCTATTAACATAAATCACATTTACAGTTAAAACAAAACCGCGATAAACAAAAAACGGTTTGAAATTCATCAATTTCTCGAAATGTTGGCCAATGTATTTTTTTTGTATTGTAATCAATTGTATATTTTGTTTTTGTTAATTTTCATATGATGCTATGAACAGTGCAGGCTTTTCATTTTAGTTTGAAAGTGATACTCCCCTACATTTAGCTGTCAGTGGTGGAAATCTCGACATAGTGAAATTGTTTTTACAAAGAGCAGATATAGATCCAAGTAAAGAAAATCAGGTACGAGTTGACGTTTTGCACATTATTGTCAAACTTTGTTAAATCGTTCATTAAAAGCAATGCCAATATAATGTTGCTTATACAAACTACACATATCTGCAAAATACTATAAATATCAGAGTAAAATTTTGTTATTTATCCACAATTATCATCAAACAAGAAATTCTTATATCAAAATCATTGAGGTTTTATAGGAATCAAAGATAACTAATCGATTCAGATGCGTTTTCTTGGTTTAAGTTTTTTTTAATTACAATCTTAAAGATGAGATTAAGACAAAGATGTATCATGCATGAACGCATGTATATACTGCCACTACTTATTTGAAAACAGTCTGAAAATGGGATTCCTCGATTACTGTAGATATAGTTAGTTAACAAAGGTACCAGGATTATAATTCAGTACGCCAGACGCGCTTTTCGTCTACATAAGACTCATCAGTGAAGTGACGCTCATATCAAAATATTAAAAAAGCCAAAGAAGTACAAAGTTGAAGAGCATTGAGGATCCAAAATTCCAAAAAGTTGTGTCAAATACGGATAAGATAAAATATGCATGGGATAAGAAAATTCTTTTTTTTTTTCTAAATTCAAAGTTCTGTAAACAGGAAATTTACAAAAATGACCACATTATTGATATTCATGTCAACACCGAAATGTTGACTACTGGGCTTGTGATACCCTCGGGGACGAAACGTTTACCAGCAGTGGCATCGACCCAGTGGTGTAAATAGTTATCAAAGGTACGAGGGGTCTATTGTTTAAATTGTCGTTAGTGCTAACGCGTCGTTAAAATTTCTTAATCATTCGATTAAAATTAATCATATGATTAGTGTGTTGTTCAACTTGTCGTTAATTTTAACGCGGCGTTAAAAAGGCTAAAACTGTCGTTAACTTAATCCACCTCTATGATAATTGTTATACCATGGCGACTTGTTTTTGTTGGCGGTGGAAGCTAGAGTAAACAGACGGAACAATCGACTTTCTAGATAACTTGCAATCAATGTCAATTTAAAAGGAATTTGTTTTTTTTTACACATGTTATACATTTAATCCATAAGTACAATTTCATAAAAAATGGGATTGATGAACATAATTTTGCAGTTTTTAAATCTCGAATTTGTGGTCAGTGTTATTTTTTTTTTGGGACTATACTCATTCGAATGACAAAGTGTTTTTGTACGTCTGTATGATAATACGATCATTGAAAGCTTTTCATTTTCGTATGGTTCTAGTCCCTTGCACAGAGCTGTCAAAGGTGGATTCATCAACATAGTTCAATTTTTATTAGAAAGAGCAGATATTGATCCAAATAAAACTGACAAGGTACGTCATGACGCGCTTTACAGGATTGTCAAACTTTCTCCAAAAAAATATACAGATCCGAAAAACATAATACGGTATGAATATATTGGTCGAGTTGTACAAATGCTAAATCGTTTGAGACATCCAATAAAAGGAAAGAAAAATAATGTTTAAATTACACATATCCTGGTACATATTGACAAAAAGTAAATGTGATATTATTGTACATGAAAAAAATTTCAACTACGTCACAAATGACATAGATGTAAGCAGCTTGTATGTTTCTGTTAAATACATTTGACTGCTTTAACTATATCTGGTCTTATTTCGATTGCCTTTATTGTAACCTCTTTCTTCATATCTGCCCGTAATGATACTAACGTGTATGCTGTAAGTACGAATTACCATTATAGTGTTGTTTATTTGTTTGTTGAGGTTGACGCCACGTATAATAATGGCCATACCAAGAGGACCATACTTTTGTTGGTGGAAGATGGGAAAATAAACACAGAAAAATTGCAATTCTAGAAATTATGCAAAGTTTATCATGTGAATAAGATTTGAATACACAACACCATGTACAATATTATATACAGAAGTAATTACTTCAACCACATTTACAGTTTCAACGAAATTACGGAAAATTATGAAATTCATTGCGTCTCGAAATGTTTGCAAATGAATTGAATTTTACTCTTATCATTTGTATGAATTGTTTTTGTTAACTTTCATTCGATGCTATCAACAGCGCAGTTTTTGATATTGTCCGGTTTTTTCGAGAGCGACAGTGGAACGGTCCGGGTTTTCAAACAGAGGGTTCGGGTATTTTAATGAAAATTTGAATAAGAAAAAAGGCATTCTAGACTCTTTCTAGTATATTACTGTCCTTAAGTGAAGAATAATGGCATACACAATAAATCATCAAAACATATTATATAGCTACACACTAAGGGATAGTTTTGTCTGGTTAAGAAACCCTAACGGACGTATCCCCAAAGTGTATAACTGTCTAACACCCGATGTTAAACCCTTTATTTGTATATTTTGAATATTAAATAAGAAAGAATGGATAGCATTTTTATTAACAGTTTTAGATCCTGATTAATAATAATTTTAATTGTTCTTAAATGGAACCCTACTATTTACCTTACTATGACATCTTCATACAAAATTTGACAATTGAGTCTATGTTACAAGATTCAATGTTGACATTTTGCATATTCCCGTTTAATTCACGTACTAATATGGAGCAGCAGGTCATGGTTGGCTGTATTGTGCATTCTTATTATCAAACAATACATCATGTTCATGGTATGCAGTTGTCAATATGGACGGGTATAAGACGGACGACATTTTGATTCATTCGTTGGATTTGACAGAAAGACCTGACGATAATGCAACATTTATTATCCAAGGTACTTACATGTATCAGTTTAATTAAGGTACTCATACATGTATTTTACATGTAACGGCTTTAAAAAAAAAAGCCTCTCAATGTCTTCTCAACAGTTTACAAACATTCATAGTCGACCATACTGAGGCATATATGAGTTTGGATTAAAGATACGACGACCGGATACGCTTAGCATACAAAAATATATGTTGCATATGTAGGAACCCACCTTGTTGGGTAATCCAAGGGGATGGGGTCCTAGAGCTGGAACCCCTCTTTTTTAACGATCAATGTTTTTGAATGGAAACTTATGACTGTAACCCACTTTTTATCTTGGGTTGACTACCCCTTTTTAAACTGCCTATCTTACTAATAAACTCCTTAATATACTGCTGAAAATCTGTATAAGTCACAGGAACTAACTTGTGTTTACTAAGAAATAAAAAGGCTGGACTATCTCCGGCGGCAGGAATTAATTTACACATATTTCTATATGCTCTCAATGGACATAATGCAGATCTAGTATTTTCAATCAACGATATCTTCAAAATTCTATTACCCGTCTGTATGGTTTTTTACCAATTAAAAATTACAATAGCAATATTACCCTCTAAAATTACTTTATTTCTTGTTAACTGTTTATCTATGTCAAAAGACATTTTAGAATCAGGTACTAAATTAGATTTGCGCGCCATTAAGAAAAATGCAAATAAAAATAAACACCATATAGTGCACTGCTATGGATCGTTGTGAGTTATAATTCTATTAATATATAATAACATATCTACAGTAATAGCTGTTGTGGTAAATGCTGCTTCTCTCTAGTAATCCCTTTCAATAATAACTTGACAGAAAATTCATCTCAATGAACAAAAGGTTTGTCTAACATCAAATGCATAGTTTTAACACCACATACATAATTTGTTATAGAACTTACTGATTTGAACGATCTACTAAAAAATTGAATAAACAAACAGATCGTATTTAATGAAACAGGACATTCATTTAAATTTAAAAATGTACAAAAAAAGCAAAAAGGCTCGCCACTGAACCAATGAATTCTTTTTTGTTCCTACAGCAAAGGCTGATAATGTCGATATCTTTACATCCCTTTCTAGTTCTCTAATTTGTCTATCTGAAAACGTAATTTACCATTCGTGAATAAACTGAAACAACTCATTTGGCACTTCAAATTCTTCTAAATGTATATATTTTGTCTCTTCAAAAAAAGTTTTAGTATAATTAATATGTAAATGCCAGCGAGACAACATATCAGCTAAACGATTGTCAACACCTGCCATGTGAACTGCCCTCAACTCAAATTCGTTAATGGCGGTTACAAAACAAATCTCACGCAAGCAAGATTGTAAAAACTGATTCCTTGATTTTCCTGAGTTAATTACTGTTACTGTAACCTGGTTATCACATTTAGTTATAATTCTCTTTCCTCTAAATTTAGTTCCCCATAATTTCAGGCATACCAATACTGTTAACATTCTAATGCATTAATATGAAGTTTTTCATTTACAATAGCATCAGGGAATTCAACATGAAAAAAAAATTTCTTTGAACATGCCACCACAACCTGTCATGCATGCATCAGAAGAGAATATTTCTTCTGGTTTCGACCATTCCTCTATTAACATCATTGATACACCGTTATATAAAGGTAAAACTTTTTCCACCATTTGATGTATTTTTTAACAAGTTCAGGCACCTCGCTCTTTTTTACATCTTGATAAATATATCTTAACCAATTAAGTATTCGAGAAATAAACACTCGTCCGGGTCTAACACAACACCCGACAAAATTCGGTTTTCCAACAAGCGATTGAATTTCACGCTTAGAGGTAAATTCTTTCCTACCCACTACAATAAGATTAAATCTATATCTGTTAATCTTTTAATTGAAATTTCTAAAGTCATTTTAACTGAGTCACAAATAATACCTAAAAACTCCATTTTAGTTGAAGGACCCACAGCTTTATGTTCGGACTCTTCAATTCCACAGGAAGCTAACACATTTTATAATTCCAAAAAAGCTTCTGCAGACAATTCTGGAATTTCTACCCCTGCAAAGTCATCTAAATAGTTTATGATATCAAACCCTAAAGATCTATAAACATAAGCAATAGCGTTTGTCAATCGTTGACATATTTGTGCAGCTCATCTTAAGCCCATAGACAGCACAATATCAAAACATTAATGCCCATTCCAAGCAAATCCTACTAAAAAGGTATCTCCAATATCAATTAGTATTTGTCTGTAAGCCCGGGCAAGATCCCGTTTGAAAAGATGAGATCCACTTCCCCTTTTCTTTATTAACGAAACTAAATCATCTACTCTTGGGTATGTTAAAGAAACTGGTTCACCTAAATAATTATCTGTATCTATAAATTCATTTACCCCAGTTCCACCAGCCGAACTTAAGTCTAGAATGATCCTTCTTTCCGTTGAATCCTTTTTAGGAACAGTATTCAATGGAGATAAAAACAATACCATGATGAAACGGATTCACATGAAAAGGGCCAATTATTGCCCCCTTAGTAAATTCTTTTACCTAATATTTCTCCATATCATTAGGAAACTCTACTGCCCCACGATGATTTTTAACTTGTAACACCTCTCTTTGAACCTTAAAATCTCTTAATAAACTCATAGATTCCTTATTTCGGTGAAATCCAATTGGAAATCCAAATTCTACGAAGTAATGTTAAGGCAGTTCTCCATAAGTTTTTAATGATTCTATCGCAATCTAATTGTGACGTCATGTAGTCGTTTCTATTGGTTGTCAGCACATTTATTCTTACACTCAACGTCATTTCAAAGCTTGAAAAGGCATCAAAACAAGCAAGTGCGTGTCAGCTGTTTATGAGTTTTTCATACGATTTGATGATGTTCTTGACGGAAAACATGACTCAGGTATCCAACTGTAAGTACAATATGACTTATGTTATGCTTGTTTTCATACGATGTGTTAAATTCGCGAAACGTTAGGTGTTGTTTTCTTTTTCTATACAAAAAAGGGGGAGGTGTTATCGAATTCCAACTTGACCATGTTTATTTTATAATCTGACCGCGTGATCACTATGAAGTGTTCGTTTTTTAAGTCGAACATAAATCTGGATTCGGGCATATAACACTATTTGTTATTTGTAGTGTTCTTTATTTACGTACAATAAATTGCCATCTGATTTCAGAAAAAAATCAATTAAATATTTACATCAATTTACTGATTGATTGTCTAATCAGACTTACAAGTATCATTAAACAAACCTGAATTTTTATTTATTTCATCGGTACTTTATTTCATGGAATATAGTATAGAAATAAAAATTGGGGGTATTTTTCAAATGAAAAGTTATGAATAATCAATTTTAAATATTGATGTACATAAAAAAAAACATAACTCTGAATATATTGAGAGTTCAAATATATTGTATGACAAACGTCATTGTTTATAAATCTTTTGTCAAAATAACTATAATTTTCATTCAGGAGAAAGTGGAGGATACATAATTGCACTTTTCATAAATGTGTCATTTATTTCTCTATAATTATCCAGTATCAGGCTATATAATTGTAAGTGTGTGCACATTATATAAATGTTTCTAGCTAGAAGTACAAAGTATTCATAGTGTAAGGAAAAATGCCTTTTTATATCCTCTATCATATCATAGCATGAATAAGAAAATATATATATAAAAAAGGTGTCAAAAAAGATAGCCTTGTAATATAAAAGGTATAGATCTTTAATCATTTATTTGATTGATCAAGATTGTTTGGATAAATTATCTGATTTAATTTTGGCATATCAAGTTTTTCAATTATTCATGTGTTCTCTGTTTTCTTTAATACTACAGAATGTGACCAGACTGTGCTGTACTTTGAAATTAATTTGTCATCAATTGGAATTGACTAAACAGGTAAATTTCAGTATAAAAAAAGCAGATGAGGTGTGAGTGCCAATCCTGATTAAATAATGATAGTTTTTACATTCGTACTACAAAATGTATTCTGTTTTATAAATTTATCAGTAGTTTAACCTAAACTCTAATTTTCTTGTCATTTCAAACTAAATTTGAAATCCATAATTTCATTTAATGAACTGTTTGCATTAAATGATTATAATTTGAATATGGTACTAGATTTGAATTTATAGAAATTCCAATTGAACAAATTGCATCTCTTTAATCATATAACTTCAAGCTCATGCTCATTGCTGTCATTATATCTACATGTCAGATTACAATAACACTTTTTTTAAATATGATCAGCTAACTTTTTAAGAAACTTCAAAACAATCAAGACTTTTAATAATTTAGAGCTGCACATTATTAGATTTTACAAACAGTTTCATTACATATGTATACATGGTAATTATGACATGTATTTTCTTGGGTCCTGATTTCACAAGTCTTGTTGACAGGATTAATTCCTGATAGTGTGTTTTGAACAAGCATTTATGATGAAGCTGATCACACTCTTTGGAGAAGTTATAATGATCATAGTATATTTATATATTAGTTAAAATATTACAATGTATAACTATTTGAAACATCTACAATGTACATGACTTTTGTGAGATTTTGTGTTTAATTATGGTGGTTGACTTGTTTACAGTGAGTTAAATGCATAATGATCAATAATTTGTTAATTTTCATTATTATTATATTTCAGATCAAATGAATATATCCAAACTGTGATAAAGTGACCTATATATTTACACTAGAAGTAAAACATAGCTTTTATGATGTCAACTGGATAAACCCTAAAAAGGAAGGATTGATTCCAAAATATTCACGAATCATGTGTTATTTTTACCAAAATTGCTACATGAGAATAAACAGTGATAAATCAATGTGAATAGAAAAGGAAAATTCATTGTGATATTCATGTACTACAAGGATTCAGTGATTAAAAGAAATGTGTAGGAAATTATTCATTATTAAGGAGGTAGGAAGTATACATTATTCCTTCTAGGATATTACACTGTTTTATTGGAAATGTTAATAAACAGCTTGACAGGTGACATTCTTTGTCTATGCTATTAGTAAAACTATAAATGTATTTTATTCAAAACTTGAATGTAATTTTCTTTACTTTTAGCAATAAAAATGAAAGTGTTCTTATGTTAGACAATATCTCCAATTCTTTATACAGATAGACCAATTCTGAGTAGAACCACTATTACTCCTATAATGCTGATTTTGAACTTATACCTATATATCAAAATGGTTCTCATTTGAGCATGATATTAAATTACATATATATGACTATGCAAAAACCTCTCTAGCTGAATATTATAACAGGGGTATAAAGCAAGGGGAAAAACTAATATTATTAATATAGGCCAACTTGTGAAAAATATGAAAGATAAGTATAAGCATTATGGATATTTGCAATTACAAATATTTAGTGGCCAAGTCAGAAGCCTAAACAAGCCTTGGCTACTAGTGCCCTGCTTGTTAATGTATTTGCTCATTAATGTACCTAAATCAGACCATTTAAATATATAGCTAATTGCAAATCAATGGGTCATTCTTTAATGATCTAGGGAGAACATGACATTATTAGAATAACAATGCAACGAGTACACCAGAATAAATTCAACATTTCTCTGAGCAAGAATTTATGATTCATGTATCAGAGTCTGAAAGGGATAATTATGACCAATTATATACTCACTGCACAAAAATAAAAAAGGAATATAGTGCTGATTAGTGTCTGTCTGTTGTAGTGATTATCAGGCAAAACAGTAAATAATAGAAAATGTTACCTAGACATTAAAAAATACAGTTTGTATGAAATGAAGGCCCCCTCAAGCATTCCTAGATTCTAATTTATCTTTATAGAATGCACTGCATTAATGAGTGTTGTACAATGACCTATCATTATAATTGCTTATATACACAATGTTTGAATATCTTATCTGGATACATGTAGTTGTCAACATGAATGGTCAATGCCAATGGAAATCTGACCACATCGTCTTATTTTTATATTTGCATATCAATGAAAGAATGACTGCAACTGCATACAATAAATTTCATAAATTAGCAGTGCCTTTATTACTGTATAAGATATGAAAACGAAGATTTCAAAATTCGCCGATGAAATATGTTGTTCTCCAAGGAGAACAAGGGCATACTGGCCACTAAGGTCGATATTTTTTGGTTTCCCAGAAAGATAATTTGAAATTACACTTCGCTAACATATGGCAAAGAATACAGGTATTATAAGTAGCGATAAAAATGTGTTCAAAACTCCGAAAAAGCACGAAATGTGAAATGATTTGACTTTGAAGTTGGTTTTATATGCATTATCTTTAAAAACAAAACTTTGCCATGATTTTTTAATGAACTTTAGATCGTAGGCTACCAAAAGGTGTCTTAAACTTTAAATTTAAACATCCGCATGCCCTTGTTCTACTACGATTTATTTGTCAGTATTTTACTTTCTATTTCGGGTGGTCACGTGACCTTTTCCCTTGGTCAACAAATAGATTTGCATTTTTTTTTTCAAAATCTACATCTATTGTCTTTATACACACCGACTATACCATGATTGGAGACAACTATTTATTTACTGGACACTGAATTTGAAAACACTGTAATTTTGTATCTTTTTATGTGGCGAACAACCTTAACGTCACTGCGTAACAATTTACAAATTTCTCTGTCCGAATAATCACTCAGCATCAATTTAAAATAATCCACATTTATTTTTGATAGTGTTTTTATTTTACATTCTTCAAAATTCAATTTTGACGATTTAAAAACTAAATCGGGATCATGTAAAAGCTTGTCAGTTTTCAAAACATCATATTTACCATCATATACCAGCTTACAAAGATCGCTTTTACAAGCTTCAGAACTATCTTTCTCTTTTTTATTACCACTGTTTTTTATAAACATTTCATATTAGGGTTATCTCTCTTCAAGCTGTCTTTCATGTATTGAGGATAAAAAATCTCCGCATCAGGATCAAGCTTTGTAATACGATCTAGTCAAACAGGAAAATTAGGACAAGTATTAGAGCATTCTGGATGATTTAACTTTTTATTATCCTTTTTCCAGCAAACTACACAAATGAGATAGACAGTCTTATATTGACCTTTGAAATTAATTTGATGCGGCGTGGATTTTGACGTACACCGATTTCTATTATATAATGTACAAAACCAAATACTTTCTTCCTTTTTTGTCAAATTTGATTTAAATGTCTTACCACCAGACGACCTCTCCGACTTAGATAAAATGTAAGGACTTAAAACCGGAACTTCAATACACGTAGGGTAATCTTTCAAAGATTTTTGGCCCAATTATATTTTACGTAGCTATGCTGCATAAAAGGCGAGAAGACCTTTCCAAGCATAAATATTACTATAGTAAGTAATTTTCTTTAAAAGATTTAATCTACCCGATTTCTCTGTTTCTGAAATACCATGACGTGTGGTAATTTCAAGCTCTCCCGCGGTAAACAATTTAATGTCTAAACTTTTAAAGGAAGTTTATTCGTTTACATACTCATATTGTAGAGCGGAATGAGGCCATAACTACTGATTTTTGACTTTATCAGACGACTTACTCTGAATACCAGATTTATTTTTTCTTTTAATACGCTTATTATTTTTCTTTTCACTCTCAGAATCATCTCCCGAATCTGAAGAATCAGTCGAAATATCCGAAACAGCTATACATTTCTTTCTATCACTGTTCCCTTTTTTACCTTTTTTTTCTATTTACCCCATCATCAGAACTACTCTCTGAACTTGTTGAACTAAGTTTAATCTTAAGTTTGCTTTTCTTTTTACTAGCATCTCCTTTTATTTCAGGTTTATCAAATAACTCCATATCTGACAATTTTTTATCCACTTTTAAATTAAGTCTTTCCATCTTTCTAAGATCAGTTAATTTAACTTTCTCATCTATTGTACTATCCTCGTCTTTCATTGACTTCAACACCTTTTCCCCTTCTTCTATTTTTTTTTAAGACTGTTTTCTCCTCTTCTTTCTTCTTTCGTATATTATCTTCTGTGTTCTTCAACTTCTTGCTTAACTGTTCTAGTTTTTCGTCTGATCGACTTCCCTCTTCGTCATAAACCAAGTCCTCGGCCACTACCTTATCTAAAATTCTTGCTGTGGTGAGTTCCAACTTCTTCCTTGATGTGGAAATTTTTACAGGATCTGTCAAAGCTAATGCTGGCAGTCCATAATCTTTGAGTGACTTGTAATTTATGCCTTTACGAGATCGTAAACTTTCTGCCATTCTCTAACTATGTTCTTTAACTATATTCAAACTAAAATTCTATCTAACTATATTCTAACCTAACTAATCGAAAATATATCTAATAATGATTACAAAGTTACTTAAAAGTACTCACTGAACATATACTATAGATAGTAGAGAATTTCGAAATGTTGAAGAAAACGAACTTTGCATATAATTATGCGATTTTAGAATTAAAAACTATGCAATGACTAAAAAACTAAATGAAGTGTAAAATTCACAATAACACCACTTCACTCGACAACAGTTGATGATGAAATAGATACAACGATTGGTCTTAATTGAACAATTATATATAAATTTTGTTGAACATCTTTAAACTGGTTCCCTTTCATTTTGTTTTGATTTTGTCAACGTTATTACGTTTGGCATCCATCGTCAATCAGTTAATGAACTAGTATTAAATGTAGTACGCATTCTGAAACCCAAGCAGAATTGCTTTTGCTTCAAATGTACAATATATAATTATGTCAGTTTTGAAATGTATCATGTAAGCTGTTCATAGCCGTGATCGTCTAGTCGTTGGTGCCAAAGGAAAAAACTGTGATATTAACAGTGCCAAGTTCAAGCCCAGTACCCGGGATGATTTTTTTTTTAATGTTTTTCTCTACTAAAACATTGTTTTTAATCTTAGAGGTATCTATATTTCATTTTAACTATAAAGTTGACGATTAGTTTCTGGTTTCACCTTCAAATAAGAAGTTTTACAGTCGCAGCTAATCACACTTTATTTACATAAGAGTCAGTTAAATGTTCATGTATATTTGGACCATTTATAATCAATCAAAGAAAAACTAAGTGATCATAATATGATATCATTATAATCATAAAAACAAAACTAAGCATTTGCTATTATGAAAAGGGAAAGGCCTTGTACCTTAAAAGTGAAGTGTAATGTGTACATGGATGTTTATTTTATCAAGGAATTGTACTAATAAGTAATATTTACAATTCCTTGATTTTGTAGTGTTTCAATATTTTATTAGATAACAAAAAGACAAAAATACAGTTTATTGACATGCATTGACAAATATACGCTATAAGAGTGACATCTAAAAAATAATTTGTATCAGCACTCGTGGTCTAGTGGTATCATGCATAGACTACAGATTGTACAATCGAAAATACGCGCGAGTTTGAACCTTTAATTAGTCATTCGTTTTTGAGAGGACAAAAGATCGTAAGTTAAAAGTTATGATATAAGTTATCTTAAGTTAACCTGGTGGTCAGTGGAACCCTCCAGGCTCATGGTTTCTTTTTCAAGAATCAACGCTTATCCATTGTATCTATATCACTTAACCCATTTCTCTGACGTCAGTCTATTGTGCTAACTGTGGATTATTTTTCAAGAATCCACTGACCACCATGTTAAATTAAGATAACTTATATCATAACTTTTAACTTAGTACGATCTTTTATCCTCTCAAAAACGAATGACTAATTAAAGGTTCAAACTCGCGCGTATTTTCGATTGTACAATCTGTATACAATCTGATACCACTAGATCTATATTGTGTTAATGCCTTTTCAAAATTAACGCCTAATCTTTATAAGAAGGTAATGTAAGTGAGTATAAATAACCATGTAATTGTGTCAAACGATCCATTACAATAAATTAAATATCACAATAAAATGGTTACAAAGTACAAATATATTATAACACAACACGTCTACCCTTTAATATCTTCATACAAGAGGTCGGTCATTTACAAACGTATCGACCGTATAGTATACATTGACGTATCCGCAGCTGCCGATATATCAAAAAATATTATGTGATCCCGAGCTTATTAAGACCGTACTTCATTTAAAAAAAATAATTGGAATCTCTTCGAAACAAATCAAACATACACTTTCAATATTTGATATAGTGGTGTTTTGTAAAAAAAAATAAGGGATTCTATCAACTACTTTTACATGCCCTTAAAAAGGAGCCAATGTAGGTCAGGTACACGAATATCGTACACAATCCTTTAATAATCTAGTTAAAAAAAAATTCAAGATCTTATATGAATAAACCCCCCCCAAAAAATCAAATGTACTTCTTATATACATGTAAGGAACTTTGCATATTGTTCATTTGCGATTTATTATAAAAGGTAATAGAAAGTACTGCGTATCACTCTATTTGTCAATCAACAATTAACAATTTCAATTTTGTCAATGCTACGTGAGCACAAGTTCATAAACAAACAAACGATTTTACCGTTACGGTATTCATTCCTATCATACCTGTAAACTGTTCCAACTATCCGGAATATCTTTAAAAGTAGGGTTACATATCCCACAAATTTTCGTTGGTACAGGTAAAGCGAATCAAAATATTCAACGAAAGACAAATTTTATATTGACCAGTATGCAGACTTAAGGAAAACCACGAAATCAAATATCAACGAAAATGCAACTGTTCCTGAATCAACGAAAATTGTTACCCACGAAAATAAATGAATCCACAGTAAATTGAACTAAAGTGACTAATCAAAATCAATCAAGTAGGCTAACTTTGTTTATCTATATAAGTAAACAATTATCAATTTCTATGCAAATGTACAGAAAAAGTGTGGTAACGCATGCTATGGAATATCTCTAGACCGTTTGCAATTTCCCCAGGACTAGTAACTCTGCATTGGAAATTGAACGTATTGTGGGAAAATATGAATGCCTACTCAAATCTAATCTATTAGAAAAATCAAATTTTATTACAGAAGAGTGTCCACCATGCACTTGCACTACACTTATATTAATAAAGTAGATTAGAATGATATACAAATGGATGAAAATCATATATACATGTAACTGTAAAATACAAATATTAATATAATATGGACCAGCAAATTTAAAACAGAGTATACTGATTTGTATCACTACATTATAATAGTTATTACGGTGACGTTGCATTTCCTGTCATTTATTCATCATCCGCGCACGGACTTGTATCATAATTTGTTTAATGTCTGTACATTAACCTCACTTTCAGGTAAAGCGATGTGATTTTCTTCTGAGAGAAGTGCTTGTGAACATCTTGCGGTTATCCAATGTTCAGAACTTCATTACTTTGATTTCTCCCATGTTCATCTCATTCTTAACTTTTCAATGAGAAATTATAAAGGTAGAAAAACTAGTATCGTGGCTAAATAACTTTTAACAGACACAATTTAATTTGTCCAATCCATTAACAGACTGTATTCCCCTAATATTCACTAAAATGTGGTAATACTCACGTTGCATTACAAATATGAAGTATTCTTTAGAACCAAAGTACTGTTTTTTGTTCATATACTGATATCTATAAATGTTTTTTAGCCTTATATTAAAAAATATGCTATGCGTATAAGCACAAATACCCCATACTTGCGCGATACCTTTTAGTTTTACTGACAATGCGCAGGCTATGAAAGGTTTTTACAGGTGGAAAATGTTTTATGATAGATATCGTTTTGTCAGACATTTCTTTGTTTTTATTTGGTTATTACAATATGCCAAACATCTATATATTTCACAGAGTTTAACATAAAATTGTGCGTTTTACTCTTAATAGACGCGTATCTATGATGAGTTTATTTATTATCCAACCCAATTAACAGACCAACCGCCCATATAGCCGCATACACAATATAGATTAACCGACCAATCTCTCGGTTAGCCGAGTGTCGACCGGTGGTATGGTCAATTGTTAAATATATCTTTTTAAATCTTTTGTCCTTTTATTGCTTTTTTCCCCCATATCTTAATTATATTGTAAACCGGTTTAACTGGATAAGTTTATCCAGATCAACATTCATAATAAAATCAAATGTGTACATTGTTATAGAAACTCCCAAAATATATTACTTCAATTCAGACAATAATTACCAATTTTCCAAATTAAAAATGCAGTGCTTGAATTGATATCAAGGCCTAATTTTAGTGCATACAATTTTATTCTGTGAAAGCTTTAATGAATATTTGTTTCATAATCAAACTTTTTCTAAGACATCGCTCATTTTTATACGTTTGTACAATGAAAATATCAATCTTTATTTTTCAGTTAGGTAACACTCCCTTACATTGTGCTGTGATTGGTAAACACATCGACATAACTCAGTTGTTATTAGGAAGAACAGATATAGATCCAAACATAGTTAATAAGGTATGGAAAATTGTTCGTATCATTAATCTACGTTTCGTCGCTAGGCTTCTAAAATGTTGTAAATTACAAATTTTCAAGAATTTTTTTTCTCACAAACAGGCTTTCAAAATATTGGCAATATGCATGCTTCCAAAATTTCGTATTTGAACTTGAACATTTTTGTAAATACGTGTAGCAGTGAAATAAAAACGTTGACATTTCTGGATTATCCAAGAACTTAAATTATTTTCACAGAAATAAAGAAATGTACAATTATTTTTTTCCCAAAGCCATTCTACAACGATTTTCAAGTTTACATACACCATTTCGGAAGCAAACATTACAAACAACTGACATAGGCAATTTTGTAATTTGTCTTATTTCACACCTTTTGATTGGTCTAACTGTATGCTATTTTGTAATACCAAAGATTTCCTCCACCCCAGACGATTGGTGTCAAAAAGTATTTTTAGCCAAAAAAGTCTTATACGACATTTTAGAAGCACAGCGACGGTTTGCTTCATCGGATCAGATAACAATCAAACTCATTTGCAAAGCAATGTTCTTAGTTTATGCTTCATACACCTTTGCATATACCTAAATATTAAAAAAAAATAGAATAAAGTAATAAAAGTATTAGAAAACAAAGACATACAATCTTCATCCCATTTACTAAAATCTCTAAAGGGGTGATTTTTAAGGAACTAGGAAGTTAATAAGTTAATAATAATTTTCAATTTTTTGTAAGTTTTGGAAATCACCGGGATTTTTACAGATGCGTCGGTTGAACAGATTCCATACATGTTCGATCGGATTAAGGTCTGGGCATCGACTTGGCTTATCAATTGCAATTCCAGTTTGTCTTTGTCTGTTTATTTGTCTCAAAATTGTAGACCTATTCATTTTATTGAGCCGAGCCGTGACGTCCGCAACAATCATTCTGGCGTCAACGATCTCTCTGGTTGTCATTGTAGGGGAGGCCGGGTCGACGCTTTATGCAATTCTTGTAAACGTTTATGTGTTTTACTTACCAATGGTATGTCTCTGAAAGTCAGTTAAAATTGAATTTCATATTTCATTAAAAGAGTAAAAATAAAAAGGGTAAAACATTCATTACACGTACAAAGCTTAAGTGGCATGAAATCAATCAGCCGGAAAAATGTAAGGCTGTTTAAAATTACAGGTAAATCTTAAGATTATATAAATGATATTTCAACATTGTTTACATGTCCAGATTTGTTTGTTTGTCTGGAAAGACCTTCAATTGTTCTCTTAACAATTCTTTTCCCTTTTTCGTGGAGACTTGTTCTGATTTTTCTTCTTCTGCTACATTTGTGTTCTGCAGATTTTTTTTTGTTCGCAACATGCTGATTATATATTTGACATATGAAGTTATTGTGCTTTCAACCTGTATGAGTGAACACTTCTCTGTGTAAGAGTTCCCGAAAATTGGTTTTCTTGTTATTTATACTCTTTAGCAATCGGAAAAGACCAGACAAATCTAATCTTCCAAATTGCTCGTTATTGCGTCAAGACAAAAAGCAATATGTAAACTTAATGTACTTTTTATTTTCCCGTATTGTATTTGACATGAGGGATATGTATTTGTAACTGGTAATCAACAAGTGATAGGGCCCTAGGGTCTTTGGATTAAGGTCTTTGGTTCAATTAAAAATTACAAAGGTCAATTTCGTTAGTTTTCTCTTCTCTTTTATTCCAAATCATCTGTATGTTGATATTCTCATTACACATGCAGTAGGTTCTTTTGATTTAAGGTCTCTGCAAACTGGAATTTTGTAAAGCAAAAGTACCTATTAATCTCTTTTATTTTTGGCAAAAGTAAATAGGTTTGTTACGTCGCAACTACAATCCCCTTACCTTTCATGAATATGACCTACCAAATTATACTATTTACCGGATTTGGTATCACTTAAGCAACACGACGGGTGCCACATGTGAATCAGGATCTGCTTACCCTTCCGGAGCACCTGAGATCACCCCTAGTTTTTTGGTGGGGTTCGTGTTGTTTATTCTTTGGTTTTCTATGTTGTGTCATGTGTGCTGTTGTTTGTATGTCTTTTTCATTTTTAGCCATGGCGTTGTCTTTTTGTTTTAGATTTATGAGATTGACTGTCCCTTTGGTATCTTTCGTCCCTCTCTTAAATAACAACTATATAATTTTGGCATCAGTATACATTTTTCTAATTAACAGCAAAATTTACCATTTAAGCTTAAAGTGAATATTGTCCTTCCAATATATGTTTATATGGTGGACAGACGTTTAATAGAACAAATTGTTTTTGATTTTTATAAAAAAAAAATCATCCGCTTAATTGTTTCTTATATTGCTGTTTCACAAAATTTGACACTTAAATAGTTGACATATTGACATATGATATCGAACAGTTTATACGTTTTAAAAATGTCACTGTTTACACAAAAAGGGGCGAACGATATAAGAGGGACAGTCAAACTCATTGATAAAAAATGAAATCACAACGCCGTTTACAAAAAAAGACTATTTTCTGGGGTTTTAATATCATGATCAACGGCTGCCATAAGTGGAGCAGAATATGTTTACTCTTCCGGAGCATCTGAGATCACCCCAAGTTGTTGGTGCGGTTCGTGTTGCTTAGTCTTTAATCTTCTATGTTGTTTCTTGTGTACTAGTGTTTAACATTGAGAATGGAATTCGGGAATGTATCAAAGCGACATCAACCCGACCATGGAGCAGACAACAGCCGAAGGCCACCACTGGGTCTTCAGTATAGTGAAAAAATCCCGCAACCGGAGGCGTCCTTCAGCTGGTCCCTTAATTGTTTGTCTGTTTGTTTTGTTTTATTGTTAGCCATGGCGTTGTCAGTTTATTTTCGATATATGAGTTTGACTGTTCCTCTGGCATCTTTCGCCCCTCTTTTTTGGCCAGCGCTAGATGACCTTTATATAAGAGTTATTTTCCCTTATGCTTTGTAATACAGATATTGAAAATAATTTTGGCCAAAGTGATTCAGAGATTCCATATAAGATATACATTGATATAAAACTACTGGACGAAAAAAAACTGTCCATACCAGTAACAGTCGTTCCAAGACTGATAATGTTTGTTAAAGTTGTAACAGTTGATAAATTTCACTACTGCAGTTCTTTTGTGACTGTTCCAACTTTAAAAGAGTTTGTCTATAACATAAATCGTCTGCAACAACGCAAGAAATAACTGTCACAGTCATTAAAGGACTGATACAACTATTTCAAGTTGTAACAGTGAATTTACAACTGTCCCAACTCGAAAAACGTTGCAACAGTCATAAACAGACTGATTAAACGCCTAAAGGGTTGTCACAGTCGTAATTAAACTGATGCAACCATTTGAAAGTTGTAACAATTATTTAATAACTGTCCCAAAACGGAAAACGTTGAAACAGTCATAAACTGTTTGAACACAGAAAAGGTTGTAACAATTAAAATATGATAGCTACAACCATTGTATAGTCATAGTTAATTTATAAGCGTCACAACTCCATGGAACAATTCATTCAGACATAGGTCTGTATTTGTTTGTTAATGTCTGGTAATGGTATAGGTTGGTGGATTTATGGTGCCTCTTTACAATACTCCATGGAACAATTCCTTCAGACATCGGTCTGTATTTGTTTGTTATATCTGGTAATGTTATAGGTTGGTGGATATATGGTGCCTGTTTACAATATTCCATGGAACAATTCACTCAGACATAGGTCTGTATTTGTTTGTTATGTCTGGTAATGGTATAGGCTAGTAGATATATTGTTTTAATTAACAATACTCCATGGAACAATTCATTCAGACATAGGTCTGTATTTGTTTGTTATGTCTGGTAAAAATATAGGTTGGTGGATATATTGTTTCCTTTTCTTACGTTATTGGTTTTATCAATATCTTTTTTACAGCAGACACGTATGGTTTCCGGACTCGTTAAAACAAATAAAGCATGTTACCTTGATATTTGAGTTGTTGATATTGAAGAAGTATTTAATTAATCTTATATATTGTTTGTATAAATCAATAACTACAGTCTATCAATCAGGTTCGTATATTCTAGCGTATGTTCCGTATAAGCGTTCAACATGTTAATATTTCGAGTCATTTTATAACTGCAACTTTGTGTTACACATGACAATAGCTGTTGAAAATATAAAAAGAAAACTGATAATAGTCCAATTGTTAAAAGGATACACAGGTTTTCAAATATGCTTTTTTGAGCGTTCTTGACGAAGGAAAATCAAGAAATATGCTTGAGACGCATGAACATTTTGAAAGTATCAGTTTTCTTTCTTCTTACTGTTCTGAATGTTTGTAGAAAAGTTAAAAAGAAAAATTAGGTTATGTAAACACATCCTTTGCATATATAAGATGTGATATGATTGCCACTGAGATAACTTTCGACAACTTTTTACAACGTTACAAATGTCGTAGATGTCAGTATATTGTTTGTTTTTGTGGTATTGTGTTGACAGCTAATGATATATGATCATATACAGATTGCCTTGACGGAGACCTCTTTGTAGAAATCTGACCGTAATGATACCAACTGTTATAATATGAGTGTGATACAACTTACCATGATATTGTTCGTGTATTTGTTTGTTGGAGTATGGAGCTTAGTTCAATGATAATTGTTATACCATGGCGACTTGTTTTAATGAAGGTGGAAGCCAGAGTAAACAGACGGAATGTAGACTTTCTAGACAATTCGCAATCTTTGTCAATTTAAAGGAATTTGGTTTTTTTTTTACACACATTATACATTTAATCCATAAGTACAATTCCATAAAAAAAATGCGATTGATAAACAGAATTTTGCAGTTATTTAATCTCGAATTTGTGGCCAGTGTTATTTGTTTTTGTACTATGAACATTCGTATTATATAGTGTTTTCATACTTATGTATGATAATACGATTATTGAAAACTTTACATTTCAGTGTGGTTATAGTCCCTTGCACAGAGCTGTCAAAGATGGATTCATCAACATAGTTAAATCTTTATTAGAAAGAGAAGATATAGATTCAAATAAAACTGACGAGGTACGTCATGACGCTCTTTACATGCTTTACAGGGTGGTCAAACTTTGTCAAATAAAATATACAGATCCCAAAAAAATAATATGGTATGAATATACTGGTCGAGTAGTATAATTGCTAAATCGTTTGAGACATCCAATAAAAGGAAAGAAAAATGATGTTTAAATTACACATATCCTGATACATATTGAAAAAATGTAAATGTGATATATTTGCACATGAACAAACTTTCAACTACGTCAAAAATGACGTAGATGAAAGCAGCTTGTCTGTTTCTGTTATATAAATTTGACTGCTTTAACTATATCTGGTCTTATTTTGATTGCCTTTATTGTAACCTTTTTCTTCATGACTGCCCGTAATGATACTAACTTGTATGCTGTGAGTACGAATTACCATTATAGTGTTGTTTATTTGTTTGTTGAGTTTGATGCCACGTACTATAATGGCCATACGACGGGGACCATACTTTTGTTCGTGGAAGATGAGAAAATAAACACAGAACAATTGCACTTCTAGAAAATATGCAAAGTTTGTCTTGTAAATAAGATTTGAATACACATCACCGTGCACAAAATTAAATATTATGTACACAAGTAAATAACTGAAACCACATTTACAGTTTTAACGAAATTACGGAAAATTATGAAAGTTATTGCATTCTCGAAATGAATTGAATTTTACTCTTATTGTTTGTATGAATTGTTTTTTTAACTTTCATACGATGCAATGAACAGCGCAGTTTTTAATATTGTCCCGGTTTTTTTCGAGAGCAACTGTGAAACTGTCCGGGTATTTTAATGAAAATTTGAATAAGAAAAAAAGGCATTCTAGACTCTTTCTAGTATATTACTGTCCTTAAGTGAAGAATAATGGCATACACAATAAATCATCAAAACATATTATATAGCTACACACTAAGGGATAGATGTGTCTGGTTAAGAAACCCTAACGGACGTATCCCCAAAGTTTATAACTGTCCAACACCCGATGTTAAACCCTTTATTTGTTTATTTTGAATATTAAATGAGAAAGAATGGATATCATATTTATTAACAGTATCAGATCCTGATTAATAATAATTTTTATTGTTCTTAAATGGAACCCTACTACTTACCTGACTATGACATCTTTATACAAACTTTGACAATTGAGTCGATGTTACAGGAGTCAAAGTTGACATTGTGCATATTCCCGTTTAATCCAAGTGCTTATATGGAGCAGCAGGTCAAGGTTGGCTGTATTGTGCATTCTTATTACATAACAATATATCATGTTCATGGTATACAGTTGTCAATATGGACGGGTATAAGACGGACGACATTTTGATTCATTTGTTTGATTTGACAGAAAGACCTGACGATAATGCAATATTTATAATCCAAGGTACTAACATGTATCAGTTTAATTAAGGTACTCATACATGTATTTTACATGTAACGGCTTAAAAAAAAGCCTCCCAATTTCTTCTCAACAGTCGAACATACTGAGGCATATATATGTTTGGATTAAAAATACGACGACCGGACACGCTTAGCATACAAAAAAATATGTTGGAACCCACCTTGTTGAGCAATCCAAGGGGATGGGGATCCTTGAGCTGGAACCCCCCTTTTTAACGATCAATGTTTTTGAATGGGAACATATGACTGGAAGCCCCTTTTTATCTTGGGTTAAAAGGCTACCCCTTTTTAAACTGACTTAATCTGCCACGTGGTGCCTTCATTAGTCTTCAACAAACTAAACTTTATATTTATTCTATCATTAAGACTTAGTCCGAATAAAATCTCAATGTTTTGAATATATAATTTAGATAAAAGTTATCTACTTGTATGTTCTTTAAAGCATTGAAATATTGGATTCAAATTGAAGCTTCAAGCAAAGGAGTATTTGAATATTTTTTTTGCTAATTGGGGCAATATGCGCAATTGTTTCTACATAGGCGGTAATGGTAACGTTTTCTTCTGTTGCTCAGCCCATATCATAAACTTGTATATGTATGATGGCTTGTTTCGAAGCTGAGACTTTTTTACATATGTGGTTAAATTTTCGGGGTACGAAGTGTGATTCATTTTTCCGTAAATTAGCAAATCCCTAGTAATGGCTCCATAGTTTTTACACATTTATTCTGTGTTCCCTTACTTTATAAATTAACACAAATGGTTCAGCTCAGTCATTTGTTTATCATAGAAATGTGTCAAATATCACTACGCAAAGATTTTTTGTTTACACGTGACTTTTGAGTTCCTCATTTCAAGGCGCATTAGGGATATTGTTCCATATTGAAATCCATAGTTCTGATTTTTCCAAATATTTTTAGGTGATCTTCATCGGTATGACATTCTAAATTATTCTGTGTATTTTTGTCCATTTCTTAAAAAAAAAATAAAGTCGTTTCAGCACTATATGGCAATGACACTTTTATCGCTATATTCATATATTTTTAATACAATGTGTATGTATAATTATTTGCTTCCAGTATACCTTCACTATTCAAAACAAGGACAAAACTTCTGATGATAACCTTAAATTACAATACACAGACCCTGTTAAAGCATTCCATAACATTTTCTTGTGTCTAAAAGTGCATTTTGACATAGAAATTATGCAAAAATGTAGATTTTATCCAAAAAAAAAACACACCAAAATAATTATTCTTACTAGTGGACATCTGGTATCTAATACTGTGGAAACCACTCGAAACTACTGAGAAATTCAATCTTATCATGTAATTAGAGTGCAATGAAGTGCAAATTTTCAAAACTTGTCCTTTCACATAATTCTATTTGAGAAAAAAAGGCTTTTTACATGTATTTCAGTGAAAACTTTTATCAGTGAGAAATCCACATGAGGTATTAAAGGAAACATTGTGACATCACATGTATTATGGCGTCATTAAATAACGACAGACCAAAATAGTGCTAAATATAGTTTGCAGTGTTACATGGGAAACAGTTGCCGCAAGATTTAACTCGAAATATCGAGTCGAAAAGATCAGTAACCAAGCCTTTTCATTTAATATCAAGACCATAGCAACAGTTTTCATATTAGCATATTTCTAACATACCGACTGTAGTTTCAATTGCAGAAATACCATAAATAAATAATTTAGAGCTTGCCTAATAAAACAAAATGCTTACCAGTTATTCAGGACTTTTTGAAACCTTAAGTTTGCCATCTCATGTAAAAAAAGTAATGATATGTTTGGAACTGAAATAAGACAAAAAAATTACTCAGGCTGTGTTATCATTTAATTTAAATACATAAGTATTATTGAGAGAGAAAAATCTAACTTTTGGAAGTTTTATCGCAAAGAAAGAAAAAAGCTTTTCCCTTGTTGCTTAGCCACCTTCATTTAAACCGTTTATATTAGAAGCAATGAGAAGTAGCTAACTAGCTTCATAGTTGAAAAGCAATATTGTTTTCAAGAAGGTTTGACCCTACCCCCTTTTCACTGAGAAATGTCAATATCTAGTGTTTTGCTCATGTGTATTAAAAATAGAAATTCATGATTTTCTTAATACATGTACATGTTTGTTTTCTGTTTATTTGCAAATGATATCTACTGACCAGGGTCAAATCATTGGATAAAAGCACATGTGATGATGTATCTCACTTTACTCGTGTGAAGTGTGTTACCTCCCTTGATTGTCAGTTATTCCTGTAGACCAGAGTGATAATTACATAACCAAGACTATATTGTGTCATGTTTACTTACAATTTAATAATATTACATGTAAGTTATTTCTAGCCTTTTTCAATTAAATAAACAATTCCTTTCGGATCTCTCGGGGGGTAAACAAAGTTATGATTGTGCCTAAAAAAAGTGTTCAGCCCCGTGCCAGTAATGCATTTTAAAAGCGAAAATTTCATTGCCTTTTGGCTGATCTTTATCAATAATATTTATCTTAAACTGTTTATGATAACTAGGTATAAATAAAAAAATACTAACCATTATTTTCACAATTTTCTGTGGTGTACAAGGTGAAATCATCGTAAGATATCTCTGGATTTTTTGTTAGAAGATGGGGCAATATGCGCAATTGTTTCTACATAGGCGGTAATGGTAACGTTTTCTTCTATTACTCAGCCCATATCATAAACTTGTATATGTATGATGGCTTGTTTCGAAGCTGAGACATTTTTACATATGTGGTTAAATTTTCGGGGTACGAAGTGTGATTCATTTTTCCGTAAATTAGCAAATCCCGAGTATCCTTTTGCGATGTGGCTCCTCATGGTAAAAAATCCCATTTTTGACACAATAAGTTCTTTAAAAATTTAATACTTTGAACACATTTAATGGCTCCATAGTTTTTATACATTTATTCTGTGTTCCCTTACTTTATAAATTTACACAAATGGTTCAGCTCAGTCATTTGTTTATCATAGAAATGTGTCAAATATCACTACATAGAGATTTTTTGTTTACACGTGACTTTTGAGTTCCTCATTTCAAGGCGCATTAGGGATATTGTCCCAAATTGGAATTGTCTGCAATATTTTTGTTTTTGTTTAGTATTTTATGAAACAGTGTGTAGTGAATATTATGAGTTAACTCTCATATTCATGTTAAACACAAATTTCTATTTTTTGAAAAAATGAACTGTGTTTATTTATATAGAAGCAGGGGTTTCAAAACCTTGTGGTCAAAATCCATTGTTAGTCTTGTTTCAGAAATAGAAACTATGAGACATAAAAATAGAACTGGGGTGTAATACTTCGTAAATCAAAATACACCTTTTTTTCTCAATTGAATGCAAAAGTTCTGTTCTGAAAACTTACATCTACTCTGCAATGTTAAAATAAATTGTAGCTAATCCTTTATAAAACGGTCTTTGGAACAAAGTGCAGGAAACTCATAATCTTTTCAACTTCATTTTATGCTACTTTTGCATTGTTTTGCTTTTACTGTTAACAATATTTGTTTGGTGAACCCAGGATTTTAAAAAAGTAGTAAGAAACCTACTAGACAGCAGTGAGGAATCAGACAAATGCTATGTGATAAAACATATTCTACTAAAGGAGACCTTTTCTCCTAACCAATCCCCCCCACGAACACATACAAATCCTTGAAAGAAATATTAAAAAAAAAACACACACACTTATTTCTATTCCCATTGACAATAAAATTTAAATTAAATCTCATAAATAATTAACAATGACATTAATAGTTCATCAGTTTAGCACATTATATATATATGGATGTCTTATTCCTAATTGTCTATGATAATTACATCACGAATATATCTGTTTATGTTGGACTCAGATCGGCGTCTAGTGTCTAATCGTCGTCCGTTCCTCAAATCGACGTTCAAATCTGATGTCACATTCTCAAATCGACGTCCAATATTTTGATATTCTAATCGACGTCCAATTTGATGTCTTGTATTGCCAAAACGACATCCGATTGATTATGTAGTCTTCTCAAATCGATGTCAAATATCAATAAATGTTTCATTACTGGACTTACACCTATACATGTTCATGTTTTGTAGGGTTCTTATGACAACTAAATGTTATACATACTTCCCTCAAAGATTTGTTTCAACCCGAAATAGTAAAACATGAATATTATTGTGTATCTCCGTAAAAAATTAATCCAATCGATCTACATTGTAGTGTGTCATTCATATTTATATATTAAAAAAATACATGCATCATGCATATAAGTGTTAAAACGAGAAAACAACCCAACGACAAAAAAGACCAAACGACATCTAGATAGCATTCTTCAGTCTGCAACATTAGACAATATATAGCACTAGTAACTCGAATTTAGCTTGAACGGACAAAAACGCCTTACCGGCATTTAAAAAACATTAATGAAAATTGAATAGAGATTGACAAAAATTAAAAATTATTTTTAATGCATTTCAATCAATATGAAAACATTTTAATACCAGTCAAGTAGATTCCCTAGCGGTAAAACAAGATAATTTGAGACGTGGTTAAACTGCGTCAAATTATTTAGCCGCGCCCCGGTTAAACGGAATCAAACTGATGTTAAGTTTTAAATATTAAAGTGTCCACCTTTTTGTAAGGTAAATCATTCAAGCAGAACAGCATCCTCGTGTATCTATCAGTAATCCGTACAATATGTTTTATATATGTTTTCCAATATTGACATTAAATATACGTAATGTTTTATATGCATATTGGAATGTATGATGTTATACAAGGGGTAAGACTTTAATAAAGTTCTTAATCTGAATATATATTAACGGCATGCTTCACAATTAAAATAAACGAACGAACAATACATATAACTAAATATCAATTTATGAATATTGATGCACGATTTAAAAAGCACAAAGTGTCAATCTGTTTACAAAAAATAGCTCTTTATATCAAATTATTCGTTACCAATAATGCTGACTAATATGAAAACTCGTGGCATGTAAGTAAGGTATGGTCTTTTAAATAGACTTGCGAAAAAAAAACCGGAAAGATTATATGAAGGTCTTAATTGTGCCCATTACATCCCAGCTCCTTTTTTCTAACAGGTGTGATCTGAGCCAGTTCCCCCCTACCAAACGACAACCACTGAGTTACATTGTTTGTTTGTATTGCTTGACCCTTATGGGTGTAATTTTGCAATAAAGATTTATTAAATTTAAGTGTTGGATTAAATACGCCATACTCTTTTTGGTTATCCTTTTCAAATAACAACATTTATACTTATACCTGTGTACGCTTGTATTCAAACCTGTGGCTAAATTGCTCCAAGGTATTTCGAATGACATCAAACCGAGAAATAAACAATGACAATAAACACGCTCTGCTCACACATATTTTGCATTGAAATTGTTATCGAAACAATAACGGTAAATAAAACGGAATTATTTCAGTTCAATATCAGTATAAATATTCAATAGATATGTTATAAAAAAAAATTTAAACAATTAAAAACCAATTGTTCAAAGAACAATTGAAGGTCTTTCCACAAGTAAAGATCTATTTTATTATCAAAATATTAAAAATCAATCTAAAATGTCAGTTCCTATGACTTTATAATGTATAAATATGAATTTAAAGCAAAGGTCAAAATCTAGAACGTCCTATTAACCTTTGACCTTGACCTCAATTTCAAGGTCTCCATCCAAGAACCTCAAATAAAAAGACCCTAGGTCTGTAATATGTATGGTAAATGATTTATATCATTTTAGGCATGATTTTAAATATCAGATGGGCGAAAACTCTCATTTATTGTTTACGCACCCTTCCAACCAAAATTTATAAGTAACAACATGTCGCAACTCACAATTTAGTAAAAATAATTTGTCAATATCTTTCATGGTTGTTGAAAATAAGTGAAAATAAGCCAAAATCAAAATTTAGAATATGACCTTGACCTTTGACCTTGACCTTATTTTCATTTTTTTGGACCAAGGAACTTAAATCCAAAGACCCTAGGCCTATATCACTGATGGTTTACCAGTTAGAAACGCATATCACTTATATCAAATGCATAAGGGGAAATAACTCTCATATGGAGTCTCCGTAAAACTTCAGTCCAAATGAATATCCTAATCCTGAAGAAGTAACGAGCAATTTGGTAAAATAAATTTGTCGTAATCTTTTACGGTTGTGAAGGAGTAGTGGCCACAAGAAAAACAGTGTTTGGGGAGATAACTCTTACAACGTAAAGTATTTTGTTACGCAGTTGTAAATTTTTAAAGCGTATAAACTATACGACATCATATTCCAAATATCTAAGCGACATCTTTTGAAACATCAATACTACGCAAGAAAAAAATTTAGGCGGAAGAAAAAAAAAAAAAAAAATAATTAAAAACCAATTGTTCAGAGAACAATTGTAGGTCTTTCCACTAGAAAAGATCTATTTTGATATTGCAATATTAAAGATCAGTTTAAAATGTTAGTTCCTGTGGCTGTATGATGTATTTATATGAATTTAAAGCAAAGGTCAAAATCTAGAACGTCATATTAACCTATGACCTTTGACCTCAATTTCAAGTTCACAAACCAAGGACCTTAAATCAAGAGACCCAAGGTCTTTAATATGTTTGGTTTATTAGTAATATCCCTTTACGCGTAATTCTAAATGTAAGATGGGCAAAAACTCCTATTTATTGTCTGCGCACCCTTTCAATCAAAATATACAAGTAAGGACATGTCGCAACTAACAATTTATGAAAAATTATTTGTCGATATGTCATAAGGTATTTGAAAATAAATGAAAATAAGCCAAAATCAAAATTTAGAATATGACCTTGACCTTTGACCTTGACCTCATTTTTATTATTTTCGACCAAGGACCCCAAATCTAAAGACCCTATGTCTTTATCACTTATGGTTTACCATTTAGAAATGCATATCACTTAATTTTAGGGAAAAGGGGGAATAACTCTCATATGGAGTCTCCGTAAAGCTTCGGTCCAAATGAATATCCTAATCCTGAAGATGTAACGAGCAATTTGGTAAAATAAATTTGTCGTAATCTTTTACGGTTGCGAAGGAGTAGTGGCCACAAGAAAAACAGTGTTTGGGGAGATAACTCTTACAACGTAAAGTATTTTGTTACACAGTTGTAAATTTTTAAAGCGTATAAACTATACGATACCATATTCCAAATATCTAAGCGACATCTTTTGAAACATCAATAATACGCAAGAAAAAAAAATTAGGCGGAAGAAAAGAAAAAAAAAAAAAATAATAATTAGAAACCAATTGTTCAGAGAACAATTGAAGGTCTTTCCACTAGTAAAGATCTATTTTGATATTGAAATATGAAAAATCAGTTTAAAATGTTAATTCCTATGGCTTTATGATGTATTAATGTGAATTTAAAGCAAAGGTGAAAATTTAGAACGTCCTATTAACCTATGACCTTGACCTCAATTTCAAGGTCACAAACCAAGGACCTTAAATCAAAAGACCCTAGGTCTTTAATATGTTTGGTTAATGAGTAATATCACTTTACGCATAATTCTAAATGTAAGATGGGCAAAAACTCCAATTTATTGTCTGCGCACCCTTTCAACCAAAATATACAAGTAAGGACATGTCGCAACTAACAATTTATGAAAAATTATTTGTAGATATGTCATACGGTTTTTGGAAATAAGTGAAAATAAGCCAAAATCAAAATTTAGAATATGACCTTGACCTTTGACCTTGACCTTATTTTCATTTTTTGGACCAAGGACCTCAAATCTGAAGACCCTAGGTCTCTATCACTTATGGTTCACCATTTAGAAATGCATATCACTTAATTCAATGGAAAAGGGGGAATAACTCTCATATACTCCTTCGTAAAGCTTCGGTCCAAATGAATATCCTAATCCTTAAGATATAACGAGCAATTTGGTAAAATAAATTTGTCGTAATCTTTTACGGTTGCGAAGGAGTAGTGGCCACAAGAAAAACATTGTTTGGGGAGATAACTCTTACAATGCAAAGTATTTTGTTACGCAGTTGTAAATCTTAAAGCATATAAACTATACGATACCATATTCCAAATATCTAAGCGACATCTTTTGAAACATCAATACTACGCAAGAAAAAAAATTAGGCGGAAGAAAAAAAAAAATAATAATAATAATTAAAAACCAATTGTTCAGAGAACAATTGAAGGTCTTTCCACAAGTAAAGGTCTATTTTGATATTGAAATATGAAAAATCAGTTTAAAATGTTAGTTCCTATGGCTTTATGATGTATTTATATGAATTTAAAGCAAAGGTCAAAATCTAGAACGTCCTTTTAACCTATGACCTTGACCTAAATTTCAAGGTCACAAATCAAGGACCTTAAATCATAAGACCCTAGGTCTTTAATATGTTTGGTTAATGAGTAATACCACTTTACGCGTAATTCTAAATGTAAGATGGACAAAAACTCCAATTTATTGTATGCGCACCCTTTCAACCTAAATATACAAGTAAGGACATGTTGCAACTAACAATTTAGGAAAAAATATTTGTCAATATGTCATACAGTATTTGAAAATAAGTGAAAATAAGCCAAAATCAAATTTTAGAATATGACCTTGACCTTTGACCTTGACCTTATTTTCATTTTTTTGGACCAAGGATCTCAAATCAAGAGACCCTAGGTCTCTATCACTTATGGTTTACCAGTTAGAAACGCATATCACTTATATCAAATGCATAAGGGGAAATAACTCTCATATGGAGTCTCCAGATAGCTTCGGTCCAAATGAATTGCCTAATCCTGAAGAAGTAACGAGCAGTTTGGTAAAATAAATTTGTCGTAATCTTTTACGGTTGCGAAGGAGTAGTGGCCACAAGAAAAACAGTGTTTGGGAAGATAACTCTTACAACGTAAAGTATTTTGTTACGCAGTTGTAAATTTTAAAAGCGTATAAACTATACGACATCATATTCCAAATATCTAAGCGACATCTTTTGAAACATCAACATGATCAATACTACGCAAGAAAAAAATTTAGGCGGAAGAAAAAAAAAAAATAAATAATAATTAAAAACCAATTGTTCAGAGAACAATTGCAGGTCTTTCCACTAGTAAAGATCTATTTTGATATGGAAATATGAAAAATCAGTTTAAAATGTTAGTTCCTATGGCTTTATGATGTATTAATAGCAATTTAAAGCAAAGGTCAAAATCTAGAACGTCCTATTAACCTATGACCTTGACCTCAATTTCAAGGTCACAAACCAAGGATCTTAAATCAAAAGACCCTAGGTCTTTAATATGTTTGGTTAAAGAGTAATATCACTTTACGGGTAAACCTAAATATAAGATGGGCAAAAAACTCCCATTTATTATCTGCGCACCCTTTCAACCAAAATATACAAGTAAGGACATGTCGCAACTAACAATTTATGAAAAATTATTTGTCGATATGTCTTATGGTATTTGAAAATAAGTGAAAATAAGCCAAAATCAATTTTAGAATATGACCTTGACCTTTGACCTTGACCTTATTTTCATTTTTTTGGACCAAGGATCTCAAATCAAGAGACCCTAGGTCTCCATCACTTATGGTTTACCAGTTAGAAGCGCATATCACCTATATCAAATACATAAGGGGGAATAACTCTCATATGGAGTCTCCGGATAGCTTCGGTCAAAACTAGAATACTAATCCTGAAGATGTAACGAGCAATTTGGTAAAATAAATTTGTCGTAATCTTTTACGGTTGCGAAGGAGTAGTGGCCACAAGAAAAACAGTGTTTGGGGAGATAACTCTTACAACGTAAAGTATTTGGTTACGCCGTTGTTAGTATTTAAAGCGTATAAACTATACAATATCATATTTCAAATATCTAAGCGACATCTTTTGAAACATCAATGCTACGCAAGAAAAGAATTGGGCGGAAGAAAAAAAAAAATAATAATAATAATCAGAACAAAACCTATAGGTCTTTCAACCGAAAAGGTTGAAAGACCTAATAATCAGAACAAATACAATAGGTCTTTCCACGGAAAAGTGGAAAGACCTAATAATCAGAACAAATTCAATAGGTCTTTCCACGGAAAGGTGGAAAGACCTAATAATTAAAAACCAATTGTTCAGAGAACAATTGTAGGTCTTTCCACTAGTAAAGATCTATTTTGATATTGAAATATGAAAAATCAGTTTAAAATGTTAGTTCTTATGGCTTTATGATGTATTTATATGAATTTAAAGCAAAGGTCAAAATGTAGAACGTCGTTTTAACCTATGACCTTGACCTCAATTTCAAGGTCACAAAGCAAGGACCTTAAATCAGAAGACCCTAGGTCTTTAATATGTTTGGTTAATGAGTAATATAACTTTACACGTAATTCTAAATGTAAGATGGACAAAAACTCCAATTTATGGGCTGCGCACCTTTTAACCAAAATATACAAGTAATGGACATGTAGCAACTAACAATTTATGAAAAAAATATTTGTCGAAATGTCATACGGTATTTGAAAATAAGTGAAAATAAGCCAAAATCAAAATTTAGAATATGACCTTGACCTTTGACCTTGATCTACTTTTTATTTTTTTGGACCAAGGACTTCAAATCTAAAGACCCTATGTCTCTATCACTTGTGGTTTACCATTTAGAAATGCATATCACTTAATTAAATGGAAAAGGGGGAATAACTCTCATATGGAGTCTCCGTAAAGCTTCGGTCCAAATGAATATCCTAATCCTGAAGATGTAACGAGCAATTTGGTAAAATAAATTTGTCGTAATCTTTAACGGTTGCCAAGGAGTAGTGGCCACAAGAAAAACAGTATTTGGGGAGATAACTCTTACAACGTAAAGTATTTTGTTATGCGGTTGTAAATTTTTAAAGCGTATAAACTATACGATATCATATTCCAAATATCTAAGCGACATCTTTTGAAACATCAATACTACGCAAGAAAAAAATTAGGCGGAAGAAAAAAAATATTAATTAAAAACCAATTGTTCAGAGAACAATTGAAGGTCTTTCCACTAGTAAAGATCTATTTTGATATTGAAATATGAAAAATCAGTTTAAAATGTTAGTCTCTATGGCTTTATGATGTATTTATATGAATTCAAAGCAAAGGTCAAAATCTAGAACGTCCTTTTAACCTATAACCTTGACCTCAATTTCAAGGTCACAAACCAAGGACCTTAAATCGAAAGACCCTAGGTCTGTAATATGTATGGTTAATGAGTTATATCACTTTAGGCATGATTTTAAATATAAGATGGGCGAAAACTATCATTTATTGTTTACACCCTTCCATTCAAAATTTATAAGTTACAACATGTCGCAACTCACAATTTAGTAAAAATAATTTGTCAATATCTTGCACGGTTGTTGAAAATAAGAGAAAATAAACCAAAATAAAAATTTAGAATATGACCTTGACCTTTGACCTTGACCTTATTTTCATTTTTTTGGACCAAGGAACTTAAATCCAAAGACCCTAGGCCTATATCACTGATGGTTTACCAGTTAGAATTGCATATTACTTATATCAAATGCATAAGGGGAAATAACTCTCATATGGAGTCTCCGGATATCTTTGGTTCAATGAATATCCTAATCCTGAAGAAGTAACGAGCAATTTGGTAAAATAAATTTGTCGTAATTTTTTACGGTTGCGAAGGAGTAGTGGCCACAAGATAAACAGTGTTTGGGGAGATAACTCTTACAACATAAAGTATTTTGTTACGCAGTTGTAAATTTTTAAAGCGTATAAACTATACGACATCATATTCCAAATATCTAAGCGACAACTTATTAAACAACAATACTACGCAAGAAAAAAAATTAGGCGGAAGAAAAAAAAAAAAAAAAAAATAATAATAATTAAAAACCAATTGTTCAGAGAACAATTGTAGGTCTTTCCACTAGTAAAGATCTATTTTGATATTGAAATATTAAAAATCAGTTTAAAATGTTAGTTCCTATGGCTTTATGATGTATTTATATGAATTTAAAGCAAAGGTCAAAATCTAGAACGTCATATCAACCTATGACCTTGACCTCAATTTCAAGTTCACAAACCAAGGACCTTAAATCAAAAGACCCAAGGTCTTTAATATGTTTGGTTTATTAGTAATATCACTTTACGCGTAATTCTAAATGTAAGATGGGCAAAAACTCCCATTTATTGTCTGCGCACCCTTTCAATCAAAATATACAAGTAAGGACATGTCGCAACTAACAATTTATGAAAAATTATTTGTCGATATGTCATAAGGTATTTGAAAATAAATGAAAATAAGCCAAAATCAAAATTTAGAATATGACCTTGACCTTTGACCTTGACCTCAATTTTATTATTTTCGACCAAGGACCCCAAATCTAAAGACCCTATGTCTTTATCACTTATGGTTTACCATTTAGAAATGCATATCACTTAATTAAATGGAAAAGGGGGAATAACTCTCATATGGAGTCTCCGTAAAGCTTCGGTCCAAATGAATATCCTAATCCTGAAGATGTAACGAGCAATTTGGTAAAATAAATTTGTCGTAATCTTTAACGGTTGCGAAGGAGTAGTGGCCACAAGAAAAACAGTGTTTGGGGAGATAACTCTTACAACGTAAAGTATTTTGTTACACAGTTGTAAAGTTTTAAAGCGTATAAACTATACGATACCATATTCCAAATATCTAAGCGACATCTTTTGAAACATCAATAATACGCAAGAAAAAAAATAAGGCGGAAGAAAAAGAAAAAAAAATAATAATAATAATAATCAGAACAAATTCAATAGGTCTTTCCACGGAAAGGTGGAAAGACCTAATAATCAGAACAAATACAATAGGTCTTTCCACGGAAAAGTGGAAAGACCTAATAATAATAATTAAAAACCAATTGTTCAGAGAACAATTGTAGGTCTTTCCACTAGTAAAGATCTATTTTGATATTGAAATATGAAAAATCAGTTTAAAATGTTAGTTCCTATGGCTTAATGATGTATTTATGTGAATTTAAAGCAAAGGTCAAAATCTAGAACGACCTATTAACCAATGACCTTGACCTCAATTTCAAGGTCACAATCCAAGGACCTTAAATCAGAAGACCCTAGGTCTTTAATATGTTTGGTTAATGAGTAATTTAACTTTACGCGTAATTCTAAATGTAAGATGGGCAAAAACTCCTATTCATTGTCTGCGCACCCTTTCAATCAAAATATACAAGTAAGGACATGTCGCAACTAACAATTTATGAAAAATTATTTGTCGATATGTCATAAGGTATTTGAAAATAAATGAAAATAAGCCAAAATCAAAATTTAGAATATGACCTTGACCTTTGACCTTGACCTCATTTTTATTATTTTCGACCAAGGACCCCAAATCTAAAGACCCTATGTCTTTATCACTTATGGTTTACCATTTAGAAATGCATATCACTTAATTTAAGGGAAAAGGGGGAAAAACTCTCATATGGAGTCTCCGTAAAGCTTCGGTCCAAATGAATATCCTAATCCTGAAGATGTAACGAGCAATTTGGTAAAATAAATTTGTCGTAATCTTTAACGGTTGCGAAGGAGTAGTGGCCACAAGAAAAACAGTGTTTGGGGAGATAACTCTTACAACGTAACGTATTTTGTTACACAGTTGTAAATTTTCAAAGCGTATAAACTATACGATACCATATTCCAAATATCTAAGCGACATCTTTTGAAACATCAATAATACGCAAGAAAAAAAATTAGGCGGAAGAAAAAAAAAAAAAATAATAATAATAATTAAAAACCAATTGTTCAGAGAACAATTGAAGGTCTTTCCAAAGTAAAGGTCTATTTTGATATTGAAAAATGAAAAATCAGTTTAAAATGTTAGTTCCTATGGCTTTATGATGTATTTATATGAATTTAAAGCAAAGGTCAAAATCTAGAACGTCCTTTTCACCTATGACCTTGACCTAAATTTCAAGGTCACAAATCAAGGACCTTAAATCATAAGACCCTAGGTCTTTAATATGTTTGGTTAATGAGTAATACCACTTTACGCGTAATTCTAAATGTAAGATGGACAAAAACTCCCATTTATTGTATGCGCACCCTTTCAACCAAAATATACAAGTAAGGACATGTCGCAACTAACAATTTAGGAAAAAATATTTGTCAATATGTCATACAGTATTTGAAAATAAGTGAAAATAAGCCAAAATCAAATTTTAGAATATGACCTTGACCTTTGACCTTGACCTTATTTTCATTTTTTTGGACCAAAGATCTCAAATCAAGAGACCCTAGGTCTCTATCACTTATGGTTTACCAGTTAAAAACACATATCACTTATATCAAATGCATAAGGGGAAATAACTTTCATATGGAGTCTCCAGATAGCTTCGGTCCAAATGAATATCCTAATCCTGAAGAAGTAACGAGCAATTTGGTAAAATAAATTTGTCGTTATCTTTTACGGTTGCGAAGGAGTAGTGGCCACAAGAAAAACAGTGTTTGGGGAGATAACTCTTACAACGTAAAGTATTTTGTTACGCAGTTGTAAATTTTAAAAGCGTATAAACTATACGACATCATATTCCAAATATCTAAGCGACATCTTTTGAAACATCAATACTACGCAAGAAAAAAATTTAGGCGGAAGAAAAAAAAAAAAAAAAATAATAATTAAAAACCAATTGTTCAGAGAACAATTGTAGGTCTTTCCACTAGAAAAGATCTTTTTTGATATTGAAATATTAAAAATCAGTTTAAAATGTTAGTTCCTATGGCTGTATGATGTATTTATATGAATTTAAAGCAAAGGTCAAAATCTAGAACGTCATATTAACCTATGACCTTGACCTCAATTTCAAGTTCACAAACCAAGGACCTTAAATCAAAAGACCCAAGGTCTTTAATATGTTTGGTTTATTAGTAATATCACTTTACGCGTAATTCTAAATGTAAGATGGGCAAAAACTCCTATTTATTGTCTGCGCACCCTTTCAATCAAAATATACAAGTAAGGACATGTCGCAACTAACAATTTATGAAAAATTATTTGTCGATATGTCATAAGGTATTTAAAAATAAATGAAAATAAGCCAAAATCAAAATATAGAATATGACCTTGACCTTTGACCTTGACCTCATTTTTATTATTTTCGACCAAGGACCCCAAATCTAAAGACCCTATGTCTTTATCACTTATGGTTGACCATTTAGAAATGCATATCACTTAATTTAAGGGAAAAGGGGGAATAACTCTCATATGGAGTCTCCGTAAAGCTTCGGTCCAAATGAATATCCTAATCCTGAAGATGTAACGAGCAATTTGGTAAAATAAATTTGTCGTAATCTTTAACGGTTGCGAAGGAGTAGTGGCCACAAGAAAAACAGTGTTTGGGGAGATAACTCTTACAACGTAAAGTATTTTGTTACACAGTTGTAAATTTTTAAAGCGTATAAACTATACAATACCATATTCCAAATATCTAAGCGACATCTTTTGAAACATCAATAATACGCAAGAAAAAAAATTAGGCGGAAGAAAAAAAAAAAAAATAATAATAATTAAAAACCAATTGTTCAGAGAACAATTGAAGGTCTTTCCACTAGTAAAGATCTATTTTGATATTGAAATATGAAAAACCAGTTTAAAATGTTAGTTCCTATGGTTTTATGATATATTAATATCAATTTAAAGCAAAGGTCAAAATCTATTAACCTATGACCTTGACCTCAATTTCAAGGTCACAAACCAAGGATCTTAAATCAAAAGACCCTAGGTCTTTAATATGTTTGGATAAAGAGTAATATCACTTTACGGGTAAACCTAAATATAAGATGGGCAAAAACTCCCATTTATTGTCTGCGCACCCTTTCACCCAAAATATACAAGTAAGGACATGTCGCAACTAACAATTTATGAAAAATTATTTGTCGATATGTCATACGGTATTTGAAAATCAGTGAAAATAAGCAAAATTTAGAACATGACCTTGACCTTTGACCTTGACCTCATCTTCATTTTTTTGGACCAAGGACCTCAAATCTGAAGACGCTAGGTCTCTATCACTTATGGTTTACCAGTTAGAAATGCATAATACTTATATCATTTACATAAGGGCAAATAACTCTCATATGGAGTCTCTGGAAAGCTTCGGTCCAAATAAATTGCCTAATCCTGAAGATGTAACGAGCAATTTGGTAAAATGAATTTGTCGTAATCTTTAACGGTTGCGAAGGAGTAGTGGCCACAAGAAAAACAGTGTTTGGGGAGATAACTCTTACAACGTAAAGTATTTTGTTACACAGTTGTAAATTTTTAAAGCGTATAAACTATACAATACCATATTCCAAATATCTAAGCGACATCTTTTGAAACATCAATAATACGCAAGAAAAAAAATTAGGCGGAAGAAAAAAAAAAAAAAATAATAATAATTAAAAACCAATTGTTCAGAGAACAATTGAAGGTCTTTCCACTAGTAAAGATCTATTTTGATATTGAAATATGAAAAACCAGTTTAAAATGTTAGTTCCTATGGTTTTATGATATATTAATATCAATTTAAAGCAAAGGTCAAAATCTATTAACCTATGACCTTGACCTCAATTTCAAGGTCACAAACCAAGGATCTTAAATCAAAAGACCCTAGGTCTTTAATATGTTTGGATAAAGAGTAATATCACTTTACGGGTAAACCTAAATATAAGATGGGCAAAAACTCCCATTTATTGTCTGCGCACCCTTTCACCCAAAATATACAAGTAAGGACATGTCGCAACTAACAATTTATGAAAAATTATTTGTCGATATGTCATACGGTATTTGAAAATCAGTGAAAATAAGCAAAATTTAGAACATGACCTTGACCTTTGACCTTGACCTCATCTTCATTTTTTTGGACCAAGGACCTCAAATCTGAAGACGCTAGGTCTCTATCACTTATGGTTTACCAGTTAGAAATGCATAATACTTATATCATTTACATAAGGGCAAATAACTCTCATATGGAGTCTCTGGAAAGCTTCGGTCCAAATAAATTGCCTAATCCTGAAGATGTAACAAGCAATTTGGTAAAATAAATTTGTCGTAATCTTTCAAGGTTGCGAAGGAGTAGTGGCCACAAGAAAAACAGTGTTTGGGGAGATAACTCTTACAACATAAAGTATTTTGTTACGCGGTTGAAAATTTTTAAAGCGTATAAACTATACGATATCATATTCCAAATATCTAAGCAACATCTTTTAAAACATCAACAATACGCAAGAAGAAAATTAGGGGGAAGAATAAAAAAAAAAATTAAAAACCAATTGTTCAGAGAACAATTGAAGGTCTTTCCACAAGTTAAGATCTTTTTTATTATCAAAATATTAAAAATCAATCTAAAATGTCAGTTCCTTTGACTTTATAATGTATAAATATGAATTTAAAGCAAAGGTCAAAATCTAGAACGTCCTATTGACCTTTGACCTTGACCTCAATTTCAAGGTCACAAACCAAGGACCTTAAATCAAAAGACCCTAGGTCTTTAATATGTTTGGTTAATGAGTAATATCACTTTACGCATAATTCTAAATGTAAGATGGGCAAAAACTCCCATTTATTGTCTGCGCACCCTTTCAACCAAAATAAACAAGTAAGGACATGTCGCAACTAACAATTTATGAAAAATTATTTGTCGATATGTCATAAGGTATTTGAAAATAAATGAAAATAAGCCAAAATCAAAATTTAGAATATGACCTTGACCTTTGACCTTGACCTCATTTTTAGTTTTTTTGACCAAGGACTTCAAATCTAAAGACCCTATGTCTTTATCACTTATGGTTTACCATTTTGAAATGCATATCACTGAATTAAATGGAAAAGGGGGGATAACTCTCATATGGAGTCTCCGTAAAGCTTTGGTCCAAATGAATATCCTTATCCTAAAGATGTAACAAGCAATTTGGTAAAATAAATTTGTCGTAATCTTTCAAGGTTGCGAAGGAGTAGTGGCCACAAGAAAAACAGTGTTTGGGGAGATAACTCTTACAACATAAAGTATTTTGTTACGCGGTTGAAAATTTTTAAAGCGTATAAACTATACGATATCATATTCCAAATATCTAAGCAACATCTTTTAAAACATCAACAATACGCAAGAAGAAAATTAGGGGGAAGAATAAAAAAAAAAATTAAAAACCAATTGTTCAGAGAACAATTGAAGGTCTTTCCACAAGTTAAGATCTTTTTTATTATCAAAATATTAAAAATCAATCTAAAATGTCAGTTCCTTTGACTTTATAATGTATAAATATGAATTTAAAGCAAAGGTCAAAATCTAGAACGTCATATTAACCTATGACCTTGACCTCAATTTCAAGTTCACAAACCAAGGACCTTAAATCAAAAGACCCAAGGTCTTTAATATGTTTGGTTTATTAGTAATATCACTTTACGCGTAATTCTAAATGTAAGATGGGCAAAAACTCCTATTTATTGTCTGCGCACCCTTTCAATCAAAATATACAAGTAAGGACATGTCGCAACTAACAATTTATGAAAAATTATTTGTCGATATGTCATAAGGTATTTAAAAATAAATGAAAATAAGCCAAAATCAAAATATAGAATATGACCTTGACCTTTGACCTTGACCTCATTTTTATTATTTTCGACCAAGGACCCCAAATCTAAAGACCCTATGTCTTTATCACTTATGGTTGACCATTTAGAAATGCATATCACTTAATTTAAGGGAAAAGGGGGAATAACTCTCATATGGAGTCTCCGTAAAGCTTCGGTCCAAATGAATATCCTAATCCTGAAGATGTAACGAGCAATTTGGTAAAATAAATTTGTCGTAATCTTTAACGGTTGCGAAGGAGTAGTGGCCACAAGAAAAACAGTGTTTGGGGAGATAACTCTTACAACGTAAAGTATTTTGTTACGCAGTTGTAAATTTTTAAAGCGTATAAACTATACGATATCATATTCCAAATATCTAAGCGACAACTTATTAAACAACAATACTACGCAAGAAAAAAATTAGGCGGAAGAAAAAAAAAAATAATTAAAAACCAATTGTTCAAAGAACAATTGAAGGTCTTTCAACTAATAAAGATCTATTTTGATATGAAAATATTAAAATTCAGTTGAAAATGTCAGTTCCTATGGCTTTATGATGAATAAATATGAATTTAAAGCAAAGGTCAAAATCTAGAACGTCCAATTAACCTTTGACCTTGACCTCAATTTCAAGGTCATAGACTAAACATCTCAAATAAAAAGACACTAGTTCCTTAATATGTATGGTTCATGAGTAAAATCACTTTACGCATAATTCTTAATATAAGAGGGGCGAAAACTCCCTTTTATTGTTTACGCACCCTCGCAACCAAAATTTATAAGTTACGACATGTCGCAACTAACAATTTAGTAAAAAAAAATTGTCGATATCTTATAAAGTTAATGAAAAAAGGTGAAAATAAGCCAAAATCAAAATTAAGAATTTGACCTTGACCTTTGACCTTGACCTAATTTTCATTTTTTTGGACCAAGGATCTTAAATCAAAAGACCCTAGGTCTCTATCACTTATAGTTTACCAGTTAGAAATGCATATCACTGATATCATATATAAAAGGGGGGATAACTCTCATATGGAGTCTCCGGATAGCTTCCGTTGAAATGAAACAGAACATCCTAAGGATATAACGAGCAATTTGGAAAAATAAATTTGTCGGTTTCTTATACGGTTGCGAAGTAGTAGTGGCCACAAGAAAAACAGTGTTTGGGGAGATAACTCTTACAAGGTAAAGTTTTTTGTTACGCGGTGTCAGTTTCAGAAGCGCATTAACTGTTCGATATTATATACCAAATATCTAAGCGACATCTTGTGAAACAAAAAAACAGCGAAGGAAAAAAAAGTTGGCGGAAGAAAAAAAAAAAAAAAAATAATAATAATTAAAAACCAATTGTTCAGAGAACAATTGAAGGTCTTTCCACAAGTAAAGGTCTATTTTGATATTGAAATATGAAAAATGAGTTTAAAATGTTAGTTCCTATGGCTTTATGATGTATTTATATGAATTTAAAGCAAAGGTCAAAATCTAGAACGTCCTTTTAACATATGACCTTGACCTAAATTTCAAGGTCACAAATCAAGGACCTTAAATCATAAGACCCTAGGTCTTTAATATGTTTGGTTAATGAGTAATACCACTTTACGCGTAATTCTAAATGTAAGATGGACAAAAACTCCAATTTATTGTATGCGCACCCTTTCAACCAAAATATACAAGTAAGGACATGTTGCAACTAACAATTTAGGAAAAAATATTTGTCAATATGTCATACAGTATTTGAAAATAAGTGAAAATAAGCCAAAATCAAAATTTAGAATATGACCTTGACCTTTGACCTTGACCTTATTTTCATTTTTTTGGACCAAGGATCTCAAATCAAGAGACCCTAGGTCTCTATCACTTATGGTTTACCAGTTAGAAACGCATATCACTTATATCAAATGCATAAGGGGAAATAACTCTCATATGGAGTCTCCAGATAGCTTCGGTCCAAATGAATTGCCTAATCCTGAAGAAGTAACGAGCAGTTTGGTAAAATAAATTTGTCGTAATCTTTTACGGTTGCGAAGGAGTAGTGGCCACAAGAAAAACAGTGTTTGGGAAGATAACTCTTACAACGTAAAGTATTTTGTTACGCAGTTGTAAATTTTAAAAGCGTATAAACTATACGACATCATATTCCAAATATCTAAGCGACATCTTTTGAAACATCAATACTACGCAAGAAAAAAATTTAGGCGGAAGAAAAAAAAAAAAAAAAATAATAATAATCAGAACAAATACAATAGGTCTTTCCACGGAAAAGTGGAAAGACCTAATAATAATAATAATAATAATAATAATAATAATCAGAACAAACCCTATAGGTCTTTCACCTGAAAGGTTGAAAGACCTAATAATAATAATAATCAGAACAAAAACAATAAGTCTTTCCACAGAAAAGTGGAAAGACTTAATAATCAGAACAAATTCAATAGGTCTTTCCACGGAAAGGTGGAAAGACCTAATAATCAGAACAAATACAATAGGTCTTTCCAAGGAAAAGTGGAAAGACCTAATAATAATAATCAGAACAAATTCAATAGGTCTTTCCACGGAAAGGTGGAAAGACCTAATTAAAAACCAATTGTTCAGAGAACAATTGTAGGTCTTTCCACTAGAAAAGATCTTTTTTGATATTGAAATATTAAAAATCAGTTTAAAATGTTAGTTCCTATGGCTGTATGATGTATTTATATGAATTTAAAGCAAAGGTCAAAATCTAGAACGTCATATTAACCTATGACCTTGACCTCAATTTCAAGTTAACAAACCAAGGACCTTAAATCAAACGACCCAAGGTCTTTAATATGTTTGGTTTATTAGTAATATCACTTTACGCGTAATTCTAAATGTAAGATGGGCAAAAACTCCTATTTATTGTCTGCGCACCCTTTCAATCAAAATATACAAGTAAGGACATGTCGCAACTAACAATTTATGAAAAATTATTTGTCGATATGTCATAAGGTATTTGAAAATAAATGAAAATAAGCCAAAATCAAAATTTAGAATATGACCTTGACCTTTGACCTTGACCTCATTTTTATTATTTTCGACCAAGGACCCCAAATCTAAAGACCCTATGTCTTTATCACTTATGGTTTACCATTTAGAAATGCATATCACTTAATTTAAGGGAAAAGGGGGAATAACTCTCAAATGGAGTCTCCGTAAAGCTTCGGTCCAAATGAATATCCTAGTCCTGAAGATGTAACGAGCAATTTGGTAAAATAAATTTGTCGTAATCTTTAACGGTTGCGAAGGAGTAGTGGCCACAAGAAAAACAGTGTTTGGGGAGATAACTCTTACAACGTAAAGTATTTTGTTACACAGTTGTAAATTTTTAAAGCGTATAAACTATACGATACTATATTTCAAATATCTAAGCGACATCTTTTGAAACATCAATAATACGCAAGAAAAAAAATTAGGCGGAAGAAAAAAAAAAAAAAAAATAATAATAATTAAAAACCAATTGTTCAAAGAACAATTGAAGGTCTTTCAACCAATTAGGATCTATTTTGATATGAAAATATTAAGATTCAGTTGAAAATGTCAGTTGCTATGGCTTTATGATATAAAAATATGAATTTCGAGCAAAGGTCAAAATCTAGAACGTCCAATTAACCTATGACCTTGACCTCAATTTCAAGGTCATAATTCAAGGATCCCAAAACAACAGACCCTAGGTTTGTATTATGTATGGTTCATGAGTAATATCACTTTACGCATAATTCTAAATATAAGAGGGGCAAAAACTCCCATTTTTTGTCTACGCACCCTTCCAATCAAAATTTATAAGTTACGACATGTCGCAACTAACAATTTAGTAAAAATAATTTATCGAAATCTTATAAAGTTAATGAAAATAAGTGAAAATAAGCCAAAATCAAAATTTAGAATTTGACCTTGACCTTTGACCTTGACCTTATTTTCATTTTTTGGGACCAAGGATCTTAAATCAAAAGACCCTAGGTCTCTATCACTTATGGTTTACCAGCTAGAAATGCATATCACTTATATCATATATATAAGGGGGGAAAACTCTCATATGCAGTCTCCGGATAGCTTCGGCCAAAATGAAACAGAACATCCTGAGGATATAACGAGCATTTTGAAAAATAAATTTGCCGGTTTCTTATACGGTTGCTAAGCCTTAGAGGACACAAGAAAAACAGTGTTCGGGGAGATAACTCTTACAAGGTAAAGTTTTTTGTTACGCGGTGTCAGTTTCAGAAGCGTATTAACTGTTCGATATTATATACCTTATATCTAAGCGACATCTTGTGAAACAAAAAAACAGCGAAGGAAAAAAAAGTTGGCGGAAGAAAAAAAATAAAAATAATAATAATAATAATAATAATTAAAAACCAATTGTTCAGAGAACAATTGTAGGTCTTTCCACTAGTAAAGATATATTTTGATATTGAAATATGAAAAATCAGTTTAAAATATTAGTTCCTCTGGTTTTATGATGTATTTATATGAATTTAAAGCAAAGATCAAAATCTAGAACGTCATATTAACCTATGACCTTGACCTCAATTTCAAGGTCAAAAACCAAGGACCTTAATTCAAAAGACCCTAGGTCTTTAATATGTTTGGTTTATTAGTAATATCACTTTACACATAATTCTAAATGTAAGATGGGCAAAAACTCCCATTTATTGTCTGCGCACCCTTTCAACCAAAATATACAAGTAAGGACATGTCGCGACTAACAATTTATGAAAAATTATTTGTCGATATGTCATAAGGTATTTGAAAATAAATGAAAAGAAGCCAAAATCAAAATTTAGAATATGACCTTGACCTTTGACCTTGACCTCATTTTATTTTTTTTGGACCAAGGACCTCAAATCTAAAGACCCTATGTCTTTATCACTTATGGTTTACCATTTAGAAATGCATATCACTTAATTAAATGGAAAAGGGGGAATAACTCTCATATGGAGTCTCCGTAAAGCTTCGGTCCAAATGAATATCCTAATCCTGAAGATGTAACTAGCAATTTGGTAAAATAAATTTGTCGTAATCTTTAACAGTTGCGAAGGAGTAGTGGCCACAAGAAAAACAGTGTTTGGGGAGATAACTCTTATAACGTAAAGTATTTTGTTACACAGTTGTAAATTTTTAAAGCGTATAAACTATACGATACCATATTCCAAATATCTAAGCGACATCTTTTGAAACATCAATAATACGCAAGTAAAAAAATTAGGCGGAAGAAAAAAAAAAAAAAAAAAATAATAATAATAATAATAATCAGAACAAATTCAATAGGTCTTTCCACGGAAAGGTGGAAAGACCTAATAATAATAATAATCAGAACGAATACAATAGGTCTTTCACCTGAAAGGTTGAAAGACCTAATTAAAAACCAATTGTTCAAAGAACAATTGAAGGTCTTTCAACCAATAAGGATCTATTTAGATATGAAAATATTAAAATTCAGTTGAAAATGTCAGTTCCTATGGCTTAATGATGTATAACTATGAACTTTAAGCAAAGGTCAAAATCTAGAACGTCCAATTAACCTATGACCTTGACCTCAATTTCAAGGTCATAGACTAAACATCTCAAATAAAAAGACACTAGTTCCTTAATATGTATGGTTCATGAGTAAAATCACTTTACGCATAATTCTTAATATAAGAGGGGCGAAAACTCCGTTTTTTGGTTTATGCACCCTTGCAACCAAAATTTATAAGTTACGACATGTCGCAACTAACAATTAAGTAAAAAAAAAATGTCGATATCTTATAAGGTTAATGAAAAAAGGTGAAAATAAGCCAAATCAAAAATTTAGAATTTGACCTTGACCTTTGACCTTGACCTAATTTTCATTTTTTTTGGACCAAGGATCTTAAATCAAAAGACCCTAGGTCTCTATCACTTATAGTTTACCAGTTAGAAATGCATATCACTGATATCATATATAAAAGGGGGGATTACTCTCATATGGAGTCTCCGGATAGCTTCGGTTGAAATGAAACAGAACATCCTAAGGATATAACGAGCAATTTGGAAAAATAAATTTGTCGGTTTCTTATACGGTTGCGAAGGAGTAGTGGCCACAAGAAAAACAGTGTTCGGGGAGATAACTCTTACAAGGTACAGTTTTTTGTTACGCGGTGTCAGTTTCAGAAGCGTATTAACTGGTCGATATCATTTACCTTATATCTAAGCAATATCTTGTGAAACAAAAAAACAGCGAAGGAAAAAAAAGTTGGCGGAAGAAAAAAAAAAAAAATAATAATAATTAAAAACCAATTGTTCAAAGAACAATTGAAGGTCTTTCAACCAATAAGGATCTATTTAGATATGAAAATATTAAAATTCAGTTGAAAATGTCAGTTCGTATGGCTTAATGATGTATAAATATGAATTTTAAGCAAAGGTCAAAATCTAGAACGTCCAATTTACCTATGACCTTGACCTCAATTTCAAGGTCATAGACTAAACATCTCAAATAAAAAGACACTAGTTCCTTAATATGTATGGTTCATGAGTAAAATCACTTTACGCATAATTCTTAATATAAGACGGGCGAAAACTCCCTTTTATTGTTTACGCACCCTCGCAACCAAAATTTATAAGTTACGACATGTCGCAACTAACAATTTAGTAAAAAAAAATTGTCGATATCTTATAAGGTTAATGAAAATAAGTGAAAATAAGCCAAAATCAAAATTTAGAATTTGACCTTGACCTAATTTTCATTTTTTTGGACCAAGGATCTTAAATCTAAAGACCCTAGGTCTCTATCACTTATGGTTTACCAGTTAGATATGCATATCACTTATATCATATAAAAAGGGGGGATAACTCTCATATGGAGTCTCCGTATAGCTTCGGTCAAAATGAAACAGATCATCCTGAGGACTTAACGAGCAATTTGGAAAAATAAATTTGTCGGTTTTTTATACGGTTGCAAAGCCTTAGAGGACACAAGAAAAACAGTGTTCGGGGAGATAACTCTTACAAGGTGAAATTTTTTGTTACGCGGTGTCAGTTTCAGAAGCGTATTAACTGTTCGATATCATATACCATATATCTAAGCGACATCTTGTGAAACAAAAAAACAGTGAAGGAAAAAAAAGTTGGCGGAAGAAAAAAAAAAAAAAAAAAATAATAATAATAATAATAATTAAAAACCAATTGTTCAAAGAACAATTGAAGGTCTTTCAACCAATAAGGATCTATTTAGATATGAAAATATTAAAATTCAGTTGAAAATGTCAGTTCCTATGGCTTAATGATGTATAAATATGAATTTTAAGCAAAGGTCAAAATCTAGAACGTCCAATTAACCTATGACCTTGACCTCAATATCAAGGTCATAGACTAAACATCTCAAATAAAAAGACACTAGTTCCTTAATATGTATGGTTCATGAGTAAAATCACTTTACGCATAATTCTTAATATAAGAGGGGCGAAAACTCCCTTTTATTGTTTACGCACCCTCGCAACCAAAATTTATAAGTTACGACATGTCGCAACTAACAATTTAGTAAAAAAAAATTGTCGATATCTTATAAGGTTAATGAAAAAAGGTGAAAATAAGCCAAAATCAAAATTAAGAATTTGACCTTGACCTTTGACCTTGACCTAATTTTCATTTTTTTGGACCAAGGATCTTAAATCAAAAGACCCTAGGTCTCTATCACTTATAGTTTACCAGTTAGAAATGCATATCACTGATATCATATATAAAAGGGGGGATAACTCTCATATGGAGTCTCCGGATAGCTTCGGTCAAAATGAAACAGAACATCCTGAGGATATAACGAGCAATTTTGAAAAATAAATTTGTCGGTTTCTTATACGGTTGCGAAGCCTTAGAGGACACAAGAAAAACAGTGTTCGGGGAGATAACTCTTACAAGGTAAAGTTTTTTGTTACGCGGTGTCAGTTTCAGAAGCGTATTAACTGTTCGATATCATTTACCTTATATCTTAGCGATATCTTGTGAAAGAAAAAAACAGCGAAGGAAAAAAAAGTTGGCGGAAGAAAAAAAAAAAAAATAATAATAATAATAATTAAAAACCAATTGTTCAAAGAACAATTGAAGGTCTTTCAACCAATAAGGATCTATTTTGATATGAAAATATTAAGATTCAGTTGAAAATGTCAGTTGCTATGTCTTTATGATATAAAAATATGAATTTCGAGCAAAGGTCAAAATCTAGAACGTCCAATTTACCTATGACCTTGACCTCAATTTCAAGGTCATAAACTAAGGATCCCAAATCAAAAGACCCTAGGTCAGTATTATGTATGGTTCATGAGTAATATCACTTTACGCATAATTCTAAATATAAGAGGGGCAAAAACTCCCATTTATTGTCTACGCACCCTTGTAACAAAAATTTATAAGTAACGACATGTCGCAACTAACAATTTCGTAAAAATAATTTGTCGAAATCTTATTAAGTAATTGAAAATAAGTGAAAATAAGCAAAAATCAAAATTTAAAATTTGACCTTGACCTTTGACCTTGACCTAATTTTCATTTTTTTGGACCAAGGATCTTAAATCAAAAGACCCTAGGTCTCTATCACTTATGGTTTACCATTTAGAACTGCAAATCACTTATATCATATATAAAAGGGGGATAACTCTCATATGGAGTCTCCGGATAGCTTCGGTCCAAATGAAACAGAACATCCTGAGGATATAACGAGCAATTTGGAAAAATAAATTTGTCGGTTTCTTATACGGTTGCGAAGGAGTAGTTGCCACAAGAAAAACAGTGTTTGGGGAGATAACTCTTACAAGGTAAAGTTTTTTGTTACGCGGTGTCAGTTTCAGAAGCGTATTAACTGTTCGATATTATTTACCTTATATCTAAGCGACATCTTGTGAAACAAAAAAAACAGCGAAGGAAAAAAAAGTTGGCGGAAGAAAAAAAAAAAAAAAAAAAATAATAATAATAATAATAATAATAATAATAATAATAATCAGAACAAATACAATAGGTCTTTCACCTGAAAGGTTGAAAGACCTAATAATCAGAACAAACCCTATAGGTCTTTCAACTGAAAGGTTGAAAGACCTAATTAAAAACCAATTGTTCAAAGAACAATTGAAGGTCTTTCAACCAATAAGAATCTATTTTGAAATGAAAATTTTAAGATTCAGTTGAAAAAGTCAGTTGCTATGTCTTTATGATACAAAAATATGAATTTCGAGCAAAGGTCAAAATCTAGAACGTCCAATTAACCTATGACCTTGACCTCAATTTCAAGGTCATAAACCAAGGATCTCAAATCAAAAGACCCTAGGTCTGCATTATGTATGGTTCATGAGTAATATCACTTTACGCATAATTCTAAATATAAGAGGGTCAAAAACTCCCATTTTTTGTTTACGCACCTCTCCAATCAAAATTCATAAGTTACGACATGTCGCAACTAACAATTTAGTAAAACTAATTTGTCGAAATCTTATAAAGTTAATGAAAATAAGTGAAAATAAGCCAAAATCAAAATTTAGAATTTGACCTTGGCCTTTGACCTTGACCTTATTTTCATTTTTTTGGACCAAGGATCTTAAATCAAAAGACCCTAGGTCTCTATCACTTATGGGTTACCAGCTAGAAATGCATATCACTTATATCATATATAAAAGGGGGGATAACTCTCATATGGAGTCTCTGGATAGCTTCGGTCAAAATGAAACAGAACATCCTGAGGATATAACGAGCAATTTGGAAAAATAAATTTGTCGGTTTCTTATACGGTTGCGAAGCCTTAGAGGACACAAGAAAAACAGTGTTAGGGGAGATAACTCTTACAAGGTAAAGTTTTTTGTTACGCGGTGTCAGTTTCAGAAGCGTATTAACTGTTCGATATCATATACCTTATATCTAAGCGACATCTTGTGAAACAAAAAAACAGCGAAGGAAAAAAAAGTTGGCGGAAGAAAAAAAATAAAAATTAAAAACCAATTGTTCAAAGAACAATTGAAGGTCTTTCAACCAATAAGGATGTATTTTGATATGAAAATATAAAGAATCAGTTGAAAATGTCAGTTCCTATGGCTTTATGATGTATAAAAATGAATTTCGACCAAAGGTCAAAATCTAGAACGTCCAATTTACCTATGACCTTGACCTCAATTTCAAGGTCATAAACATAGGATCCCAAATCAAAAGACCCTAGGTCTGTATTATGTATGGTTCATGAGTAATATCACTTTACGCATAATTCTAAATATAAGAGGGGCGAAAACTCCCATTTATTGTCTACGCACCCTTGTAACCAAAATTTATAAGTAACGACATGTCGCAACTAACAATTTCGTAAAAATAATTTGTCGAAATCTTATTAAGTAATTGAAAATAAGTGAAAATAAGCAAAAATCAAAATTTAAAATTTGACCTTGACCTTTGACCTTGACCTAATTTTCATTTTTTTGGACCAAGGATCTAAAATCAAAAGACCCTAGGTCTCTATCTCTTATGGTTTACCAGTTAGAAATGCATATCACTTATATCATATATAAAAGGGGGGATAACTCTCATATGGAGTCTCCGGATAGCTTCGGTCAAAATGAAACAGAACATCCTGAGGATATAACGAGCAATTTGGAAAAATAAATTTGTCGGTTTCTTATACGGTTGCGAAGCCTTAGTGGCCACAAGAAAAACAGTGTTCGGGGAGATAACTCTTACAAGGTAAAGGTTTTTGTTACGCGGTGTCAGTTTCAGAAGCGCATTAACTGTTCGATATCATATACCAAATATCTAAGCGACATCTTGTGAAACAAAAAAACAGCGAAGGAAAAAAAAGTTGGCGGAAGAAAAAAAAAAAAAAAAATAATAATAATAATAATCAGAACAAATACAATAGGTCTTTCAACAGAAAGGTTGAAAGACCTAATTAAAAACCAATTGTTCAGAGAACAATTGTAGGTCTTTCCACTAGTAAAGATCTATTTTGATATTGAAATATTAAAAATCAGTTTAAAATGTTAGTTCCTATGGCTTTATGATGTATTTATATGAATTTAAAGCAAAGGTCAAAATCTAGAACGTCATATCAACCTATGACCTTGACCTCAATTTCAAGTTCACAAACCAAGGACCTTAAATCAAAAGACCCAAGGTCTTTAATATGTTTGGTTTATTAGTAATATCACTTTACGCGTAATTCTAAATGTAAGATGGGCAAAAACTCCCATTTATTGTCTGCGCACCCTTTCAATCAAAATATACAAGTAAGGACATGTCGCAACTAACAATTTATGAAAAATTATTTGTCGATATGTCATAAGGTATTTGAAAATAAATGAAAATAAGCCAAAATCAAAATTTAGAATATGACCTTGACCTTTGACCTTGACCTCATTTTTATTATTTTCGACCAAGGACCCCAAATCTAAAGACCCTATGTCTTTATCACTTATGGTTTACCATTTAGAAATGCATATCACTTAATTAAATGGAAAAGGGGGAATAACTCTCATATGGAGTCTCCGTAAAGATTCGGTCCAAATGAATATCCTAATCCTGAAGATGTAACGAGCAATTTGGTAAAATAAATTTGTCGTAATCTTTAACGCTTGCGAAGGAGTAGTGGCCACAAGAAAAACAGTGTTTGGGGAGATAACTCTTACAACGTAAAGTATTTTGTTACACAGTTGTAAAGTTTTAAAGCGTATAAACTATACGATACCATATTCCAAATATCTAAGCGACATCTTTTGAAACATCAATAATACGCAAGAAAAAAAATTAGGCGGAAGAAAAAAAAAAAAAAAATAATAATAATAATAATAATAATCAGAACAAATTCAATAGGTCTTTCCACGGAAAGGTGGAAAGACCTAATAATAATAATAATAATAATTAAAAACCAATTGTTCAAAGAACAATTGTGAGTCTTTCAACCAATAAGGATCTATTTTGATATGTAAATATTAAGATTCAGTTGAAAATGTCACTTGCTATGGCTTTATGATATAAAAATATGAATTTGGAGCAAAGGTCAAAATCTAGAACGTCAAAATAACCTATGACCTTGACCTCAATTTCAAGGTCATAAATCAAGGATCCCAAAACAACAGACCCTAGGTTTGTATTATGTATGGTTCATGAGTAATATCACTTTACGCATAATTCTAAATATAAGAGGGGCAAAAACTCCCATTTTTTGTCTACGCACCCTTCCAATCAAAATTTATAAGTTATGACATGTCGCAACTAACAATTTAGTAAAAATAATTTGTCGAAATCTTATAAAGTTAATGAAAATAAGTGAAAATAAGCCAAAATCAAAATTTAGAATTTGACCTTGACCTTTGACCTTGACCTTATTTTCATTTTTTTGGACCAAGGATCTTAAATCAAAAGACCCTAGGTCTCTATCACTTATGGTTTACCAGCTAGAAATGCATATCACTTATATCATATATAAAAGGGGGGATAACTCTCATATGGAGTCTCCGGATAGCTTCGGTCGAAATGAAACAGAACATCCTGAGGATATAACGAGCAATTTTGAAAAATAAATTTGTCGGTTTCTTATACGGTTACGAAGCCTTAGAGGACACAAGAAAAACAGTGTTCGGGGAGATAACTCTTACAAGGTAAAGTTTTTTGTTACGCGGTGTCAGTTTCAGAAGCGTATTAACTGTTCGATATCATATACCTTATATCTAAGCGACATCTTGTGAAACAAAAAAACAGCGAAGGAAAAAAAAATTGGCGGAAGAAAAAAAAAAAAAATAATAATAATAATAATAATCAGAACAAACCCTATAGGTCTTTCACCTGAAAGGTTGAAAGACCTAATAAATATAAATCAATTGCTTTAAAAAAGCAATTGTAAAAGGTCTTTCCCCCTTTGAAATTGATTATATGGGGGGGGGGGTGTCTGTTTATTTGTTTGTTCGTTTGTTTGTTTCGGTATGGGGTCTATAGTATTGTGTTACCGGAGAAGTTTCATGCTTAGTTTGGAAAGTTTTTATTTTATATTTAGGTACAGCGCGCGCGCCAGATTGAGGAGACATCACGTGACGCGGGTTTATAATAACAAAAACTTAGTCTTTTAATTTCTTTTTAGGTCGGGACGTTAAACAGACAACATGTGTAGAGATGGAATGTACACAATGTAATTTCTTTTGTCATTGTAGGAAATTGACATTTTGATCACAGGTCACGGGCAGTGCATGTTTTGGATTTAATCGATCCGGTGTAACTTTAAAACACATTTAATGATTATTTTCTGATAATGTACATTTTTCAGCACCTGTTTGTAACACAGATTAGTATTTCAATCTCGGAGCGGACATTTTATTGTAGGTTTTTACTGAGATTAACGGACCTAGCAAGCGATTTTTACGGGATTGCCATTTCTGTTCTCTAGGAAAAGCTTTGAGAGATATCTGCAACAAGTTTTTTTATAAACCTTTAGTACATGTATGCCCTGCTGACTGCACATTTTGAGGTCGATTGTACTTGTAGTTTCAGAGTACATGTGGATTTTTTTTTCAGAAGTGACGCAAGAACAATATTGAATTTCGATTTTTCATGAAACATGATTGATTAATCATGATCATGATTGATTGATTGATTGATTGATTGGTTGGTTGATTGATTGATTGATTGATTGATTGATTGATTGATTGGTTGATTAGTTGGTTGGTCGGTCGGTCGGTTGGTTGGTTGGTTGGTTAAACACGTTGGATAGGGTCAATTGAAACAGCGAAAAAGAAACAAAGATCTTGGACCCTATATTAAACACATGAGACGGACACATGATTGATTGATCATGATCATGATTGATTGATTGATTGATTGATTGATTGATTGATTGATTGATTGATTAGTTGGTTGGTTGGTTGGTTGGTTGGTTGGTTGGTTGGATAGGGTCAATTGAGACAGCGAAAAAGAAACAAAGATCTTGGACCCTATATTAAACACATGAGACGGACACATGATTGATTGATTGATTGATTGATTGATTGATTGATTGATTGATTGGTTGGTTGGTTGGTTGGTTGGTTGGTTGGTTGGTTGGTTCGTTAAACACGTTGGATAGGGTCAATTGAAACTGCGAAGAAGAAACAAAGAAGATCTTGAACCCCTTTATTAAACACATAAGACGGAATTATGATTGATTGATCACGATCATGATTGATTGATCATGATCATGATTGCTTGGTCATGATCATGATTGATTGATTGATTGATTGATTGGTTGGTTGGTTGGTTGGTTGGTTGGTTGGTTAAACACGTTGGATAGGGTCAATTAAAACAACGCAAAAGAAACACAGATTTTGGACACTATACTAAACACATGATTGATTGATTGATTGATTGATTGATTGATTGATTGATTGATTGATTGATTGATTGGTTGGTTGGTTGGTTGGTTGGTTGGTTGGTTGGTTGGTTGGCAAACACACATAAAACTCTTCAAGTAGTGCCAAAATCACATAATCTGTCCCTTTGTACATGACCTTGACCTTTGACCTTGACCTAATTTTCATTTTTTTGGACCAAGGATCTCAAATCAAAAGACCCGAGGTCTCTATCACTTATGATTTTCCAGTTTAAAATACATTTCAAAATTTCAAAAACAAAAGGGGAAATAACTCTTATATGGAATCTCTTTACGGCTTTGGTCAACATAAAACAGAACATCCTGAGGATGTAACGCGCCATTTGGAAAAATAAATTTGTCGGTTTCTTATACGGTTGCGAAGCCTTAGAGATCACAAGAATAACAGTGTTCGGGGAGATAACTCTTATATGGGAAAGTATTGGGTTTCGCGGTGTCAGTTTCAAAAGGGCATAAACTGTTCGATATCATATTTCATTTATCTAAGCGACATCTTGCGAAACAAAAAAACAGCGAAGGAAAAAAAAGTTGGCGGAAGAAAAAAAAAAATAATAATAATAATAATAATAATAATTAAAAACCAATTGTTCAAAGAACAATTGAAGGTCTTTCAACCAATAAGGATCTATTTTGATATGAAAATATTAAGATTCAGTTGAAAATGTCAGTTCCTATGGCTTTATGATATGAAAATATGAATTTCGAGCAAAGGTCAAAATCTAGAACGTCCAATTTACCTATGACCTTGACCCCAATTTCAAGGTCATAAACCAAGGATCCCAAATCAAAAGACCCTAGGTCAGTAGTATGTATGGTTCATGAGTAATATCACTTTATGCATAATTCTAAATATAAGAGGGGCAAAAACTCACGTTTATTGTCTACGCACGCTTCCAATCAAAAATTTTAAGTTACGACATGTCGCAACTAACAATTTAGTAAAAAGAATTTGTCGAAATCTTATAAAGTTAACGAGAATAAGTGAAAATAAGCCAAAATCAAAATTTAGAATTTGACCTTGACCTTTGACCTTGACCTAATTTTCATTTTTTTGGACCAAGGATCTTAAATCAAAAGACCCTAGGTCTCTATCACTTATAGTTTACCAGTTAGAAATGCATATCACTGATATCATATATAAAAGGGGGGATAACTCTCATATGGAGTCTCCGGATAGCTTCGATTGAAATGAAACAGAACATCCTAAGGATATAACGAGCAATTTGGAAAAATAAATTTGTCGGTTTCTTATACGGTTGCGAAGGAGTAGTGGCCACAAGAAAAACAGTGTTCGGGGAGATAACTCTTACAAGGTAATGTTTTTTGTTACGCGGTGTCAGTTTCAGAAGCGTATTAACTGTTCGATATCATTTACCTTATATCTAAGCGATATCTTGTGAAAGAAAAAAACAGCGAAGGAAAAAAAAGTTGGCGGAAGAAAAAAAAAAAAAATTAAAAACCAATTGTTCAAAGAACAATTGAAGGTCTTTCAACCAATAAGGATCTATTTAGATATGAAAATGTTAAAATTCAGTTGAAAATGTCAGTTCCTATAGCTTAATGATGTATAAATATGAATTTTAAGCAAAGGTCAAAATCTAGAACGTCCAATTAACCTATGACCTTGACCTCAATTTGAAGGTCATAGACTAAACATCTCAAATAAAAAGACACTAGTTCCTTAATATGTATGGTTCATGAGTAAAATCACTTTACGCATAATTCTTAATATAAGAGGGGCGAAAACTCCCTTTTATTGTTTACGCACCCTTGCAACAAAATTTATAAGTTACGACATGTCGCAACTAACAATTTAGTAAAAAAAAATTGTCGATATCTTATAAGGTTAATGAAAAAAGGTGAAAATAAGCCAAAATCAAAATTAAGAATTTGACCTTGACCTTTGACCTTGACCTAATTTTCATTTTTTTGGACCAAGGATCTTAAATCAAAAGACCCTAGGTCTCTATCACTTATAGTTTACCAGTTAGAAATGCATATCACTGATATCATATATAAAAGGGGGGATAACTCTCATATGGAGTCTCCGGATAGCTTCCGTTGAAATGAAACAGAACATCCTAAGGATATAACGAGCAATTTGGAAAAATAAATTTGTCGGTTTCTTATACGGTTGCGAAGTAGTAGTGGCCACAAGAAAAACAGTGTTTGGGGAGATAACTCTTACAAGGTAAAGGTTTTTGTTACGCGGTGTCAGTTTCAGAAGCGCATTAACTGTTCGATATCATATACCAAATATCTAAGGGACATCTTGTGAAACAAAAAAACAGCGAAGGAAAAAAAAGTTGGCGGAAGAAAAAAAAAAAAAAAAATAATAATAATAATAATCAGAACAAACCCTATAGGTCTTTCACCTGAAAGGTTGAAAGACCTAATAATAATAATAATAATAATCAGAACAAACCCTATAGGTCTTTCAACTGAAAGGTTGAAAGACCTAATAATCAGAACAAACCCTATAGGTCTTTCACCTGAAAGGTTGAAAGACCTAATAATTAAAAACCAGTTGTTCAAAGAACAATTGAAGGTCTTTCAACCAATAAGAATCTATTTAGATATGAAAATATTAAAATTCAGTTGAAAATGTCAGTTCCTATGGCTTAATGATGTATAAATATGAATTTTAAGCAAAGGTCAAAATCTAGAACGTCCAATTAACCTATGACCTTGACCTCAATTTCAAGGTCATAGACTAAACATCTCAAATAAAAAGACACTAGTTCCTTAATATGTATGGTTCATGAGTAAAATCACTTTACGCATAATTCTTAATATAAGAGGGGCGAAAACTCCCTTTTGTTGTTTACGCACCCTCGCAACCAAAATTTATAAGTTACGACATGTCGCAACTAACAATTTAGTAAAAAAAAATTGTCGATATCTTATAAGGTTAATGAAAAAAGGTGAAAATAAGCCAAAATCAAAATTAGGAATTTGACCTTGACCTTTAACCTTGACCTAATTTTCATTTTTTTGGACCAAGGATCTTAAATCAAAAGACCCTAGGTCTCTATCACTTATAGTTTACCAGTTAGAAATGCATATCACTGATATCATATATAAAAGGGGGGATAACTCTCATATGGAGTCTCCGGATAGCTTCCGTTGAAATGAAACAGAACATCCTAAGGATATAACGAGCAATTTGGAAAAATAAATTTGTCGGTTTCTTATACGGTTGCGAAGTAGTAGTGGCCACAAGAAAAACAGTGTTTGGGGAGATAACTCTTACAAGGTAAAGGTTTTTGTTACGCGGTGTCAGTTTCAGAAGCGCATTAACTGTTCGATATCATATACCAAATAGCTAAGCGACATCTTGTGAAACAAAAAAACAGCGAAGGAAAAAAAAGTTGGCGGAAGAAAAAAAAAAAAAAAAAAAATAATAATTAAAAACCAATTGTTCAAAGAACAATTGAAGGTCTTTCAACCAATAAGGATCTATTTTGATATGAAAATATTAAGATTCAGTTGAAAATGTCAGTTGCTATGGCTTTATGATATGAAAATATGAATTTCGAGCAAAGGTCAAAATCTAGAACGTCCAATTAACCTATGACCTTGACCCCAATTTCAAGGTCATAAACCAAGGATCCCAAATCAAAAGACCCTAGGTCAGTAGTATGTATGGTTCATGAGTAATATCACTTTACGCATAATTCTAAATATAAGAGGGGCAAAAACTCCCGTTTATTGTCTACGCACCCTTCCAATCAAAAATTTTAAGTTACGACATGTCGCAACTAACAATTTAGTAAAAAGAATTTGTCGAAATCTTATAAAGTTAATGAGAATAAGTGAAAATAAGCCAAAATCAAAATTTAAATTTGACCTTGACCTTTGACCTTGACCTAATTTTCATTTTTTTGGACCAAGGATCTTAAATCAAAAGACCCTAGGTCTCTATCACTTATAGTTTACCAGTTAGAAATGCATATCACTGATATCATATATAAAAGGGGGGATAACTCTGATATGGAGTCTCCGGATAGCTTCGGTTGAAATGAAACAGAACATCCTAAGGATATAACGAGCAATTTGGAAAAATAAATTTGTCGGTTTCTTATACGGTTGCGAAGGAGTAGTGGCCACAAGAAAAACAGTGTTCGGGGAGATAACTCTTACAAGGTACAGTTTTTTTTTACGCGGTGTCGGTTTCAGAAGCGTATTAACTGGTCGATATCATTTACCTTATATCTAAGCGATATCTTGTGAAACAAAAAAACAGCGAAGGAAAAAAAAGTTGGCGGAAGAAAAAAAAAAAAAAATAATAATAGTTAAAAACCAATTGTTCAAAGAACAATTGAAGCCTTTCAACCAATAAGGATCTATTTTGATGTGAAAATATTAAGATACAGTTGAAAATGTCAGTTGCTTTGGCTTTATGATATGAAAATATGAATTTGGAGCAAAGGTCAAAATCTAGAACGTCCAATTAACCTATGACCTTGACCTCAATTTCAAGGTCATAAACCAAGGATCCCAAAACAACAGACCCTAGGTTTGTATTATGTATGGTTCATGAGTTATATCACCTTACGCATAATTCTAAATATAAGAGGGGCAAAAACTCCCATTTATGGTCTACGCACCCTTCCAATCAAAATTTATAAGTTACAACATGTCGCAACTAACAATTTGGTAAAAATAATTTGTCGAAATCTTATAAAGTTAATGAAAATAAGTGAAAATAAGCCAAAATCAAAATTTTGAATTTGACCTTGACCTTTGACCTTGACCTAATTTTCATTTTTTTGGATCAAGGATCTTAAATCTAAAGACCCTAGGTCTCTATCACTTATGGTTTACCAGTTAGAAATGCATATCACTTATATCATATATAAAAGGGGGGATAACTCTCATATGGAGTCTCCAGATAGCTTCTGTCAAAATAAAACAGATCATCCTGAGGATATAACGAGCAATTTGGAAAAATAAATTTGTCGGTTTCTTTTACGGTTGCGAAGCCTTAGTGGCCACAAGAAAAACAGTGTTCGGGGAGATAACTCTTACAAGGTAAAGGTTTTTGTTACGCGGTGTCAGTTTCAGAAGCGCATAAACTGTTCGATATCATATACCAAATATCTAAGCGACATCTTGTGAAACAAAAAAACAGCGAAGGAAAAAAAAGTTGGCGGAAGAAAAAAAATAAAAATTAAAAACCAATTGTTCAAAGAACAATTGAAGGTCTTTCAACCAATAAGGATCTATTTAGATATGAAAATATTAAAATTCAGTTGAAAATGTCAGTTCCTATGGCTTAATGATGTATAAATATGAATTTTAAGCAAAGGTCAAAATCTAGAACGTCCAATTAACCTATGACCTTGACCTCAATTTCAAGGTCATAGACTAAACATCTCAAATAAAAAGACACTAGTTCCTTAATATGTATGGTTCATGAGTAAAATCACTTTACGCATAATTCTTAATATAAGAGGGGCGAAAACTCCCTTTTATTGTTTACGCACCCTCGCAACCAAAATTTATAAGTTACGACATGTCGCAACTAACAATTTAGTAAAAAAAAATTGTCGATATCTTATAAGGTTAATGAAAAAAGGTGAAAATAAGCCAAAATCAAAATTAAGAATTTGACCTTGACCTTTGACCTTGACCTAAATTTCATTTTTTTGGACCAAGGATCTTAAATCTAAAGACCCTATGTCTCTATCACTAATGGTTTACCAGTTAGAAATGCATATCACTTATATCATATATAAAAGGGGGGATAACTCTCATATGGAGTCTCCAGATAGCTTCGGTCAAAATAAAACAGATCATCCTGAGGAAATAACGAGCAATTTGGAAAAATAAATTTGTCGCTTTCTTTTACGGTTGCGAAGACTTAGTGGCCACAAGAAAAACAGTGTTCGGGGAGATAACTCTTACAAGGTAAAGGTTTTTGTTACGCGGTGTCAGTTTCAGAAGCGCATTAACTGTTCGATATCATATACCATATATCTAAGCGACATCTTGTGAAACAAAAAAACAGCGAAGGAAAAAAAAGTTGGCGGAAGAAAAAAAATAAAAATTAAAAACCAATTGTTCAAAGAACAATTGAAGGTCTTTCAACCAATAAGGATCTATTTTGATATGAAAATATTAAGATTCAGTTGAAAATGTCAGTTGCTATGGCTTTATGATATGAAAATATGAATTTCGAGCAAAGGTCAAAATCTAGAACGTCCAATTAACCTATGACCTTGACCCTAATTTCAAGGTCATAAACCAAGGATCCCAAATCAAAAGACCTACGTCAGTAGTATGTATGGTTCATGAGTAATATCACTTTACGCATAATTCTAAATATAAGAGGGCAAAAACTCCCGTTTATTGTCTACGCACCCTTCCAATCAAAAATTTTAAGTTACGACATGTCGCAACTAACAATTTAGTAAAAAGAATTTGTCGAAATCTTATAAAGTTAATGAGAATAAGTGAAAATAAGCCAAAATCAAAATTTAGAATTTGACTTTGACCTTTGACCTTGACCTAATTTTCATTTTTTTGGACCAAGGATCTTAAATCAAAAGACCCTAGGTCTCTATCACTTATAGTTTACCAGTTAGAAATGCATATCACTGATATCATATATAAAAGGGGGGATAACTCTCATATGGAGTCTCCGGATAGCTTCGGTTGAAATGAAACAGAACATCCTAAGGATATAACGAGCAATTTGGAAAAAAAAATTGTCGGTTTCTTATACGGTTGCGAAGGAGTAGTGGCCACAAGAAAAACAGTGTTCAGGGAGATAACTCTTACAAGGTCAAGTTTTTTGTTACGCGGTGTCAGTTTCAGAAGCGTATTAACTGTTCGATATCATTTACCTTATATCTAAGCGATATCTTGTGAAACAAAAAAACAGCGAAGGAAAAAAAAGTTGGCGGAAGAAAAAAAAAAAAAATAATAATAATAATAATAATCAGAACAAACCCTATAGGTCTTTCACCTGAAAGGTTGAAAGACCTAATAATAATAATAATAATAATAATAATCAGAACGAATACAATAGGTCTTTCAACAGAAAGGTTGAAAGACCTAATAATAATAATAATAATAATTAAAAACCAATTGTTCAAAGAACAATTGAAGGTCTTTCCACAAGTTAAGATCTATTTTATTATCAAAATATTAAAAATCAATCTAAAATGTCAGTTCCTATAACTTTATAATGTATAAATATGAATTTAAAGCAAAGGTCAAAATCTAGAACGTCCTATTAACCTTTGACCTTAACCTCAATTTCAAGGTCACCAATTAAGGACCTCAAACAAAAAGACCCTAGGTCTGTAATATGTATGGTTAATGAGTTATATCACTATAGGCATGATTTTAAATATAAGATGGGCGAAAACTCTCATTTATTGTTTACGCACCCTTCCAACCAAAATTTATAAGTTACAACATGTCGCAACTCACAATTTAGTAAAAGGAATTTGTCGATATCTTTCACGGTTGTTGAAAATAAGAGAAAATAAGCCAAAATCAAAATTTAGAATATGACCTTGACCTTTGACCTTGACCTTATTTTCATTTTTTTGGACCAAGGACCTCAAATCTAAAGACCCTAGGCCTATATCACTAATGGTTTACCAGTAAGAAACACATATTACTTATATCAAATGCATAAGGGGAAATAACTCTCATATGGAGTCTCCGGATAGCTTCGGTCCAAATGAATATTCTAATCTTGAAGAGGTAACGAGCAATTTGGTAAAATAAATTTGTCATATTCTTTTACGGTTGCGAAGGAGTAGTGGCCACAAGAATAACAGTGTTTGGGGAGATAACTCTTACAACGTAAAGTATTTTGTTACGCAGTTGTAAATTTTTAAAGCGTATAAACTATACGACATCATATTCCAAATATCTAAGCGACATCTTTTGAAATATCAATACTACGAAAGAAAAAAATTTAGGCGGAAGAAAAAAAAAAAAAAAAATAATAATAATAATAATAATAATCAGAACAAATTCAATAGGTCTTTCCACGGAAAGGTGGAAAGACCTAATAATCAGAACAAATACAATAGGTCTTTCAACAGAAAGGTTGAAAGACCTAATAATAATAATAATAATAATAATAATAATCAGAACAAACCCTATAGGTCTTTCACCTGAAAGGTTGAAAGACCTAATAATCAGAACGAATTCAATAGGTCTTTCAACAGAAAGGTTGAAAGACCTAATAATCAGAACAAACCCTATAGGTCTTTCAACTGAAAGGTTGAAAGACCTAATAATAATAATCAGAACAAATTCAATAGGTCTTTCCACGGAAAGGTGGAAAGACCTGATAATAATCAGAACAAACCCTATAGGTCTTTCCACGGAAAGGTGGAAAGACCTAATAATCAGAACAAATTCAATAGGTCTTTCCACGGAAAGGTGGAAAGACCTAATAATTTATGATAATAAATCGAAAAACTAGATCATTTTATATAGGAAGTTTTATTCAATCAATACAAAACCATACACTCATATTCATTTTCTTTCATTCTTATATCCCCAAAGGGTGACTGAAAAACGACATATGGTCACTTGGTCTTCTCCCGACAGGCAGTAAAACGCTTACCGAAGTGGGGCGTCCGTTTGGCTGTGCAGGATGTATCAATTTCGCAGTCACGTCCGGTTAGAATAGGGACGTTAAATCCGATGCCTCGTGTAAAGAGAGTGCCACGCTCTTTGCACAATAGGAACCCGTGTAACAACTCTGTAGGGGGTCCGTTGGTGACCTGTTGCCGTGACGGCAAAATGTCTGTCCCTATCCAATATAGCCTCATTTTTCAGGGCAATACAAATTTCTCCGACCATCATCCCAAAAGACCTCTATTTTGTGATACGACGTACCTATTGTATTTATTGTTAACTTGTTCTCGTCCTGAACATGCATGCAATATTTGCCACCGGACGTTAAGCAACCAACAATCAATCAATTTCATTTTTATAGTGTGTTTAATTACTACGACCAACCGTCATCTGTGCGCTTTTAATTAAGTAAATTATCGATAACCAATAATACTTTAACAGATTTAATTTTTTCACAGAATTCAACAAATCGGGTTTAAACGTCACAACCCACTCACGTAGGTCAACCAAAAAAGTTACAAATACTTGATTTTCTCCGTTTTAAGAAGGAATATAAATTTAAGACTTTGTGAATGTGTTGTTTTTTTTATGTTAAGATGAACATATTTAGATGATAAGTAAACAATCGCGGACTTTCCCTTTAACCAAAAGCGTTGTTTTTCCATCTAACAAGCTTAATTGTGGATCAAGTGAGATAATGCAAGTACATAGGATAGGATTTATCATTCCGCTAGTCTGTATGACTTTGTGCAATACCCCCGCTCCTTATTCATAATAGTTTTTTCATCAATCATTGAAATTTTAGATCTTTAGTTTGCATATACATATGATATTTAAATTTCGTATGGCTAAGTACAACCTGCAAAACATATTTTTTGATGTCACCACTAGTAAACATGTATAAAATTAAACAATAACTTACTATATACCTATATAGACTTTTGTTGTAATGTATGTTTATACAAAATAGAAATCACAACTATAGACGATACACACTCAAATTATCAAAATTGTGTTTCATCAAAGAACCAATACACCAAATTGAGTTTATAGGATTCAGTTTAAAATTTAAACCTGTTCAAGGATTGCTTTACTTGACAAGAACTATTTAAAAGTAGGACAAAATCGGCTTCCAACATGAAATTTGTTCAAGGAATAGTACCAATCATGTGACAAAATGAAGGGTATATATGCAACAGAGGTATCGTAATTGCAGATGAATTGGTGGATAGTTACTGTTTGTTCAACGTTCAGTGACAAGTATCTCATGCGTATTGCAAGACCAAACTAAGTTGGGCAGACGTCAAAATCGAAATTGTGACAATTCGTTTTTCAAAATAATTTAAGGGGGTACCCAACACTATACCCCAAAACAATCCTGTCGTTTAATTTTTCTTAATTTTTTTTCGTTGATAAACTAGGCCAACCTAAACATCTTGTAAAAATTTTAAAAGATTTGAACCATAGGTTTAAAAGATTTGGCAACTCAAATATGGCATCTTTTACATACTAGTATCGGCCAAAATTGGAAGTTTCTGAAATATGGGTATAGGGTTGAATTTGTTAAATTTTTAAAAATTTAATCCTAAATTGACAATAGCATAGCTAATAATGATAGGTGAGGTGAATATTAGTTCACTGATACCCCTTTCTTGTAAGTTTTTTATTCCGGATTTAAAATTTTGCCAGAAGGGGGTATCAGAATCAGCCCCGAAAAGTGAAAAAAACAATGTGTCGTTTAATTTTTTCATAAAACTAAGCATTTGGAGTGCTATGCTAGACAGTTGTTCTTGCAAATTTTTTTAGAAAATTTAACCGTTAGATTTTTTGGTATTTAAGTTTAAATTACGCCCCACCCTCAAATTGGTTCATTAAATAAGAGCAAAATCTTTTCAAAAAGTACAAAATGGCCATATTTTTGTTCGTCTTTTGAACTAGACCTTAGCTATTTGGCATGTGGATGTATCATCACAGGGATAAGTGTCTTGCATCATGATGACCTTTGTGTGACCTTCAAATGTGACCTCAAAGTCAACTTTATGGGTTTTTTTCCGTGAAAAAAACAACCATGTAGGCCATAACTTCTTTGCCTTTTGACATAGGCCTTACATCTTTGGCATGTGGATGTATCATCATGAGGTAGTGTGACTTCTTAAAATTTTGACCTTCATGTGACCTTGAACTTTGACCTTAAGAACGATAATTGTGGTTTTTGGTAAGAAACACTTGTACGTTCCATGACTTTTATGTAGTTATGAATTCATATTTATTTTAAAAAATCATATTACACAAGCTTTAATCGACCATACAACAACATAGACACATTTATGACATGTCAACCCATCCAATGCACACGGAATACATAATGGACATGTAGTCACATAAAATTGTTTGAAAAGGGAATCGTTTCTATTGAAGCGCAGTGTACGTACTTAACTACTCAACAGACAGTAAAGTGCAAACTTTCTAGGAATCAAACAGTAGGAGGAGTTATGCCAAATAACCATATACCAATAATGGGATGGACGGAAGGACAGACGGCCGGGGTAAAACAATTCCACCCCCCCCCCCCCCCTGTGGAAAATCCTTATACTGTTAAATTAATTTCGTTAAACATAGAATTTTTTTAGTATTTCTGCAGAGGTTATGAAAATTAAATACAACTGCTGTGGTTTTTAGTTAAAAGCACGGCAGTTACAAGTTTCACATTATTTTTGGGGCCCCTTATTATTATAGAGAACGATTACTCTATTCAGTAATAATCTTGAATTGATACTTGAGAAGAAACATTTTCACTTGTCACTTGCAATAACACCACACTTTCTTTTTTATATTTATTTCAAAATTGCATTTGATCAAAAAAAATTCGGAAAGATACACAAGTTAACATGACAAAAGCACAAAAAAAGAAAATAACAAATTTTGCTATCCCTTCGAAATTTAAATTTGATAAAGCGAAAATGACATGTTCTATTTATATCATACATGTGTAGTTTCAGTTTCAACTATAATTCTAAATATAGACTTTACTTTAATTGCGGACGGAATAGAAGACACCCGTTAATGTTCTACACCTGTCGGGATAAAGGGTTGAAAGAGATACTAGAAAGATACATATTTTGTTTTTATTCAGATGAATTAAGAAAGCAAAAATATATGTAGTGTTTTTTGGACTGAATCAGACGTTTTTTTCTTCTTTTTGCCTTGTTCTGTGACATATAAATGATGCACTAGTGGTTGGTTATCCCTCTGGGTATCTTCTAACTTTTTACATGAATATAAATCATGCAATAAAATGTTCAATTGCACTTAAAAAAATATGACAGCAATTATAAAATAATAAATTTTTCGTAATCTTTTTTTTACATTACTACATTTTTTACTAAGGCCATAGTCTATTTCATTAGAAATAAAACTACATGTTTTGTTTAAAAAAAAGTATTATGTGGAGTCAATGCAGTTTTGTTTTAATCAATTTGATAAGAAGATCTACGAACATAAGCATTGTGTAATTTTCCAGCGATTCCTATTCATTTGGTTAACATTTTATTGTCGGAGGGAGCTACCAATTGAGTGGGGGGTAGGAGGGTCCTGATCCCGAAATCCCGGCTCAAAAACACGAAATCCCGAAGTCCCGAATTTAGATAAATTTAAATCCCGACAAAGGTCCTATCCACCCTCATTTGAGGAGGGGGGGGTGGGGGCTGGATGAAATTTGAAAAAAAAGGCAAGACAGGCTTTTGAACAAACAAAGGCAGGATTATTAATTTGGCATAACAAGGAGGATGACAATTTATGAAAACAATTTCAGTAAACTAATGAAAATTGCAGGTCCGTAAACATGGTAAAGATTGAAAGATAAAAAATGCAGGACAATAATGATGATTACAACTATTAAAAAAAATGCAGGACAACATTTTAAATCCTAGCCCTCCCCCTAAAATCAAATGGTAGCATCCTTAGACTTTTTACTTTTTGTACTTTATTTAATTTTATTTAAGACCTAGGCATTGCCAAGTAAAAAACGAAAAACAGTTATGGTCCTTTATCTTTCTGTTTCCCTCCTTTTCTAACGTCTTGGTTTTCTTTTGGTAAATTTTGGTAAATTTATTTCACTTTGAAAGTTCCCTATTATGTCTCATTGAAGATTCGTTTATGGAAAATGAGTAACTTTAAATAATTAAAAGATTAAATGAATAACAAAGAGTGAACAGCTGGTCTTAGCAATAATGTAAACATTCTGATCATGATCTTTTAAAAGCTTGCATATTGCACATAATTTTAAAACGTAGCAATGAATCAGACTATGAGTAAGAGTTATCTTTTTTTAGGTGTTCTGTTCCCCCTTAAGTGTTATTTAGGAAGTTAAACATGTATATTGAAAGCAAATTTATTACTATTATTTATTGAATAAGATAAAAAGATCTAACCGCGAAAAGAAAATAAACCCGACGAATTAGACTACTCTTTGTTGAATTTGGTTTGACTGACCTGAATTGATATTACGTTTTAAAACAATTAATCAAATTAAATATACAATTATTTTCTTCTTTTTTCTTCTTTTTCCTTGGGATGGGGTGTGGGGGAGGGTGTGGAGCGGAGTCATTGACAGAAAGGTATAATCCAAGTAGCTAAATCACATTCATGTTTGTAAAGTTGGTGAAAATTCATTTTATGCTGTAACTGCTTGTACCAATACGCTCTTCTCTAAAAAAAAAAACACTTTGAAATTGTTCCATCACAAAGTCTTTGGACTTTGATGGTTTTTTCAATATTTCTATAGTTATGTGTAAGTACTGTAATATCCTTCTATTTTACTTGATGGAATTTCTCGACTTTGTATATTCTCATACTTTTGTCATAGCATAAAGAAGAACATTTTGTATAATATACAAGAGTGGCCACAGATGAGTGTGGATAGTATGTTTGGATGTTTGACAGTGTCTTATGGCAAATGGGAGTTCTATGTTTTCCTATATGGTTTTATTACTGTATTGCACGACGACAACCAACCTGAGCATTAGGAGTATTGTTTATTTAATATTTATTTTTTATGTTCAAGATGGGCATGAAAGAGACAGTAATTACATTAGTTACCAAATGATTATGATAGAATATGTTCCACATCTTTGATTTTTGATACATTTTGTAGCCAGGAGAGCAACACATACATTTTTATATAATAGGTTCATTTTTCCATGTGGGTTTTTTTCTAAATGGGAGATGATATAGATTTGATAACATGATATAAGTAGCCTGTAATTCAGTGGTTGTCGTTTGTTTGTGTGTTACATATTCGCTTTTCGTTTTTTTTTTTTGTACATAAATAAGGCCGTTAGTTTTTTGTGTTTGTATTGTTTTACATTGTCATTTCGGGGCCTTTTATAGCTGATAATAGGGTATTGGCTTTGCTCATTGTTGTTGGCCATATGGTGACCCGTAGTTGTTAATTTCTGTGTCATTTTGGTATCTTTGTGCAGAATTGTCTCATTGGCACTCATACCACATCTTTTTTATATATATTTGCTTACTATTTGTATGGTTCTATTTATATTATTTTGTGGTGAATCATCAGTATCATTAGTTATTGTTTTTGTTAAATTGTTCCACAGATTAGAATACATTTATTGGTTTAATTTTTAGTAATGACAATGCTTTGATAATATCTCCTCCAAATCTGGTTGAAGCAAAGAGAAATTTTTACCAACATGACAATGATTTCACCAAAAGAACCTTTGTGAGCATATTTCCATGACTTACAACGTATAACTGCTCCAAAAGTAATCTGATAAAATTTGTCAAGTGGATATTATCAACAGCTACTTAATTAGTCTTAATATGTCTAAATATCTAAAAAGTAATAGTATTCAAAAGGTTATGAAAATAATTCTCTTTTCATTTTTTTTTTATTATATGGATACAAATATAAGTGATGCATGTACCAATACAGTATGTGTTGTGGTATGAAAGTGTAGTAATTAACATTTACTGTAACAATGTTAATTCACACAAATTAAGAAATAAACAAATGAATGAAAAATGTTGAACATGTACAATGAAATATAGTTTTAGAAATCGATTAGGCCAGATAGGCCTTATAATTTTTTTTAAAACATAATTGAAGGACCATTTACACTCAGGACCGGGTCATCAGTAGGCAGTACAGATGTATTATAACAATCTAGCATCATATTGCTAGTAGCGGGAGAAGCGTTGTCGGGTAAATTTGGTCTTTCTTTAAAATTTGGTCAATGGACATATAATGTTTGGTTCAAATCGAAACAGAATGCTTTTATCTCCCTATTACTTACATTGTACATAGATGTGATACTTCTTTGACAAATCCTTGTACATGAGAGTTGTCTGTCAAATCTTTATTTCACAAAGAATGAATTGCATAACAATAAACTGAGCTCAAAGCCAAGTACTTTAATAGTACACTTAGACAAAGAGCTTAATCCAGTGATATACTTTGTACTACAGGTCCTTCATGAACATCCATCGACCAAAACCATATATCTCAATAACATGCCATACTACATGGTTGGATCAGAAGTCCTGAAAAAGACACGATTTTTTTAATCGTACTTTTATTATATATGCACAGATTAAAAACTTTCTTGTGGTATAATCAGTCAGTATCTAGCAACTATCAATTTGCTTCATGCAAAAATTGATATAGGTTGAGTGCCCCTTTGTTGGAAATAAGAACACACCTCCACCTAATTTTAGTCAACTGATGAACAAACATTCAAAACTATAAAATGTTATCCAAGATTTGTCAGTGTCTATTTACCATTGCCACTGAATCAGTGATATGTGTACACATAATTATATGCATGTAAGACTAAAATTTTAAAGTACATATATAAGACTAAAACTGACATTCTGTCTTAACTGACAACTTCATTCCCAAAGTCATTTTAATATCTGACTTCAAGATAAAATAGGATTCCATATCTACATGTACAACCAATGAAAATCAAATATCCCTCTAATAGACTAGCATTGAAATCCCACTTTTCTAAAATGGTAGCTAGGTGGAACCTTAAACTAAAAAAATTGAAACAATGTATCTTAAATGTTTCAAATGCATGTACATGTAATAATATAAATTTTCCTAAATTCGCTATATTTTTCTTTTTTTTTTTTGTCTTCTGTTCCAGACTGTATATTGACCTCTAGATGTCTTTAAAATTACATTCAGTTTGGTGTTGGTCAAAGCCAAGTACTTTAATAGTACACTTAGACAAAGAGCTTAATCCAGTGATATACTTTGTACTACAGGTCCTTCATGAACATCCATCGACCAAAACCATATATCTCAATAACATGCCATACTACATGGTTGGATCAGAAGTCCTGAAAAAGACACGATTTTTTTAATCGTACTTTTATTATATATGCACAGATTAAAAACTTTCTTGTGGTATAATCAGTCAGTATCTAGCAACTATCAATTTGCTTCATGCAAAAATTGATATAGGTTGAGTGCCCCTTTGTTGGAAATAAGAACACACCTCCACCTAATTTTAGTCAACTGATGAACAAACATTCAAAACTATGAAATGTTATCCAAGATTTGTCAGTGTCTATTTACCATTGCCACTGAATCAGTGATATGTGTACACATAATTATATGCATGTAAGACTAAAATTTTAAAGTACATATATAAGACTAAAACTGACATTCTGTCTTAACTGACAACTTCATTCCCAAAGTCATTTTAATATCTGACTTCAAGATAAAATAGGATTCCATATCTACATGTACAACCAATGAAAATCAAATATCCCTCTAATAGACTAGCATTGAAATCCCACTTTTCTAAAATGGTAGCTAGGTGGAACCTTAAACTAAAAAAATTGAAACAATGTATCTTAAATGTTTCAAATGCATGTACATGTAATAATATAAATTTTCCTAAATTCGCTATATTTTTCTTTTTTTTTGTCTTCTGTTCCAGACTGTATATTGACCTCTAGATGTCTTTAAAATTACATTCAGTTTGGTGTTGGTTGATGTTTGATTGTTGTACATATTACAACCAGATGCTCTGCAGGGTGCAGCTTTATACACAGCAGAGGTCGAACCCGGATCAGTTGGGGAACCCTAAGATTCAATTTTTGACGAAATCTAATAAAGTTCAGTTTTGAACCCTTTAGAACTTAATGACGTAGACCAATTTAAAAATAAATAAATATCAAGATTCTAAATACACGATTAGATTCAGCATTTCAAGGAACACCAATAATTAAATTTTTAATGAAATCAAACAAAGTTTAAATTTGAACCCTTTTGGCCTTTATTTCCTAATCTGTTGGGACCAAAACTCCCGAAATCAATTCCAACCTTCCTTTTTATGTTATTAACCTTGTGTTTAAATGTCATTGATTTCTATTCATTTGCAGTAAAGTTATTGTGCGAAAACCAAGAAAAATACTTATTTGGGCCCTTTTAGTTTTAGGGTCCTTTATTCCTTAACTGTTCAGACCAAAACTCCAAAATCAATCCTAAACTTCCTATTGTGATCATTAACCTTGTGTTTAAATTTCATTGATTTCTATTCACTTATACTTAAGTTATTGTGCGAAAACCAAGAAAAATGCTTATTCGGGCCCTTTTTTGGCCCGTAATTCCTAAACTATTGGGACCCAGCCCCCAATATCAAAACCAACCTTCCTTTTGTGGTATTGAACCTCCTGTTTTAATTTTTAAAAATCCATTCACTAAAACTAAAGTTATTGTCTGGAAACTAAATGTGTCTTCGGACGAAGAGACGACGACAACATAATACCATTATAAAAAACAAAGTTGTCGTATAAAAATTGTCACTTGACCAACAAAAAAACCTTACATTTTGTGTATGTCCCACGCATTATTGAACGGATTTAAGCAAATGACCCTAGATTCAAGTCACCTAATATCACTTACTATTGTCAGCTGACCAGATAATCTGTCCCACTTCATACAACAATCCTGTTTCCATTGTGGCATCAGTTATTTTGTATTGTGAAGTCAACATTTTACAGGAACCTGGGTGATGTCCAGTCATGGCAGACAAATGGCAATGAGATATTTAGGAAAACATGACCTTAAACCTCCTTCATATAAGACACAAATACATGTAAATGGAATCAAAATTTTGCTGCTTTAAAATAAGTGTAAAAAGATGTAGTCTGTTTAACTTAAATAAAGGGTGGGGGGTCATTACCATAAGAACAACTTTTCTAAAAGATGATTCCACATATATTCATTATATATTCAACAGACTATTGAATTGAATCAGTAAATCTATACATTTTTGTTCAGGGACAATCGACATCAATTGTTTGGCCTCTCTAATAAACGTCCAATTTTTAGCTTCTCGAATTGACGTCAGGTTTATGGCCATATGCAAAGATCCAAACGCCGAGATATTTGGCCTGACATGCATTATATATGGAAATGTCCAAAACAAATGAACAACACTGCAAATTGGGACTGAAAAGATTTATACATGTTATACCAACTGAAACTTCGATTGTCTGAGAGAGATGTAAACACAGTTCTAGGTCAATATGTTCACAACAAAATAAAACTATAAATTTGTTGAAAAATATCTAACGAAGTCCAAATTATAATACTCTCAAACAAGTTAGCTTTACATCTTTATTTTGTCCATTGTTGAAGACTGATTGTTGCCCTCTATATGTCCTATATGTCGTTTTGTTTTCTTTGTCATTGGGTCCTCATTGACATATACTCCCATGTAATTTATCAATGTGAATATCAATGAAATTCGTCAACGTAAAACGACCTTACCCCCTCCCCGTCCTTTTCTAGATAAAAATAAGGATGGGGTGGGTTGTACCTTCGGGTGTACCTCCTTATTTCTTGATTCTACTGTGATAGTAGAGTTTGTTATATCTTTACACCGTCATTACTAGAATTTCAAACTTCTATGACTATACATGTAACGTGATGGTACCCAAATTGCACCTATTTTGACGGTTTTTTCAACTACGTTTTTTATGATTAAGACAAAAGTTTCCATGTTATGTTTATTTTGTAGCCGTATCCTTCTTTACTATATAGTGTTACGGCCAGAAATCGCCTTTCAATTGTAGCCAACAAAAGACACAAATCAATAATAAAATTTAACAATATTTATTATACAAAAGTTTACAAGAAGTATTACACAAATATTACTGTCAACTTAACTGTCAAAATATGAGTCCAATCTTTTATCTTTATCTGTATCCGGATATCTTTCGGAATCCAATCTGAATATTACGGTCACAATCCAGTATGATGTTGTTTGTAGAATAAAAGTGTCAATCCAAATGCGGTGAATACTAATGTCTATCGATGTCTAAGTCTAAGTCCAAGAGTAAGAGTGAGAGTTTAACTTTAGTGTCTGTATATATATATATAGTTGTCATGGAAGATTCTAGAACAGTCTATAATGGAACATCCTGGAAAGTCACAACGGAAGTTTCTAGTAAAATGTAGAAGTTTATATAACTCATCTTTTATTAGGATTATTCTGGAAAGTTCCAATCATTCTGTAATTGTTCCAGTGATTTCTAAACTGCACAGTTCTAAGATTATTCTGTAAACAACTATCAGGCCACACAACACAAATCAGGCCAACATAAATAAATACAATAATTACAATATCATAACAATAGGTACACCAATGTGATTTTCAATTCATATGGAATCATAGAAAAATTGGTCTGAACTAACCTCCAAACCACCAATGATTCTGTAATGAGGAGTACCCAAATTGCAACCATGCTTAAATTCACATCGACAAAAGTCGAATAACAGAGCTTTTGTTTATTTTTTTCAAATATTTTGAACAATTGGATATTTGTCCATGTTTACCCTTCTTTTTTTAAGAAAGGAATACTTGAAACATATTGTATGTTCTAATTTTAAGAAGATGACGTTTCAGTACATTTTGCTTTTTCAGTAAACACTTCATCTGTTGATAAATACTGTGAACGTTTTGTGTATATCTTAATCTTTTTACTTATTTTGAAAGACATGTATAGTATCAAATCATAAAAATACAAATTGTTAAGTCTCTAGGAGTTCTTGTAAGATTTCCGAGGCTATTTTTGCTAAATAGGTGCAATTTGGTACTCGTTGCAATTTGGGTAACGTTACGTTACATGTATATATTTGTTTTAAAAACGAAACAAAACCTATACATTTTTCTCCGAATATACCAGATAGGGTCACACAAATGCCTTTACAAATGATCGTTCTGAATTGATTCCGTATATCATTCAAAGATTAATTTACAAAGTATGGCCGTTTTTGTACTATGGCCGTTTCATCTTTTCGGGGTATGGCCGTTTCATCCTATGGCCGTCATGGTAGTATGGCCGTTACGTCTTGCATCGAATTCGATGTGGCAGTATGGTATTTGCGGAATTCCCACGTAAATGCCATGAGTCAATTGGGATATAAAGTATCATAAAATTGAGCTGTGTTCATTAAGAAACACATACAAACATACTTTTATCAATACAACTCAAAATGTAAACAACCCCTAAAATACAATGCTATATGGAATCGTCCAACATACATTTATCATACGACTCAAAATGTAATCAACCCCTAAAATACAATGTTATAGAGAATCGTCCTTAGCAGGTGAAAGACATAGAATTCACGAATACACCGTTTTCGCTGATTTTGTCAGTTGGTTAGTCCAAATAATTATGACGTCTTGGAAGGCTATTTCATGTATTTCTTCCTATCGAAGCAAGGCGTCAAAGAAAAACAATATAATTATATCCTTTCAAGACGTCATAATTATTTGGACCATCAGTTGGTATGACTGACATTTATAGATGAAATAAAAATAGATATGTCAGCTGATAAAATATTTAATAGTTTTTTGTTAGTTGAAATGTCCTGAAATGTGATGGGTTTATGCAGCACATGTATCCCTTTACCAGTTCACTGTCTTCAGTTTGAATAATAGACTACATTAGACACTAAATGGGGACTAAATGTGTAGAAACCTGACATCTAACGATGTTGTAGAAAATGTGATCATCAATTTATCAAAAATATATACACAGAGAACAATATATTTGACAATACATATGCATTAATCCAAATTTACTTCTATTCGTACGGTCTCAATAGAAGAATTTCCCGCGGAAATATCATGTGATATAAACATGGAATTGTCCACACCGATACAGGTGAAATACGTAGAATAACAATTGTGGACATATCAATAAGACCAGATATAAGACCCTCATGAGCTCGGTGTAAATTAAAAAAAAATGTAAAAATCAATTATTGAAGAAATTTGTTCGATAAACCTTGAAGTGAAGATTAATACAAATTTGCGTGTAAAGAGTGAACCCCTAAATAAAAATAACACTGTGTTCTTGACGACTTCCCACCGCGATGATCGATAGAAAAGATATTTTACTATCTATTATGTTAATTATTTGTTTTCAGACAGATAACACAGAAAACAATACATATAACATAAGTAAACATTTGCAGATTGACAAAAAACACTATAAATCTTCATATGTGAATATTATTAAATATTTTATACAAGCAATTTTCGTTTAACAGTCTTTTACAAGTGTAAAATTTTATCAATTGTTCAATTAAAAAGTTAATATAGTTCATATTTACTAATAAAATATTCAATATGATATGGATTTAGATAAATCTCTTATATCCTTTTTTTTAAGTTTGAAATAATTGTATTTAACTAGAATTTCTTAAAAAAAATTTACAAAAAATGTCTTATGTTTATAAATATTTCCATTCCCAAAATATTTTTTTTTTTTATAAAACGTAATAAAAATATTTTTATTTTCCTTATTTCATTAGAATTCATGATAATCATAACCCCAAAATCTACTATACTTTCTTATCAAAAAGTGATAAAATGTTGCAATTTTATCAAGTTCTCTAATTAATTTTTACATTTAAATACTTAGAAATGTATTTAAATAGTTATAAAAACAACTGTTATTCTTTTATAAACATCTATTGAAACATATTTGTTGGCATTCAAGGAATAGGTTACATATAAAATGCTGGCATTCGAGGAAGACACCGTCAATTTCACGAAGTTATATGGGACTATAATTAGAAAACAATCTTAAACATGATTCATGATTTCCCATGAATACAGCTATATTAAAACAGATTTATAATTTTCATTCTTAAATTAAATTCTGAAATACAAAGGCATGGCGCTGATAATTGACCATTCAACGAACACTATTACATAAAATGCACGATGCTATTGATCGAAAACAAAGATGAGAGATTCAAATTGTAAAATCAGCCGCTGGACGGCAGGATTTCCATTTACATGTATCATGCAACGATAATAAAAGACTTTTGAGTGTACAATGATGACAGAACACTTTTATTTTATTGAAACTACATTTTTAAATGGAATGCTTGTTAAACTGTTCTGGTCATTGCAAAATTTCATAGCTCTCTTAAAATTTGGGGGGAAAAAATATTCCCATGGGAAATTTACTTTTAATCAGCTGTGGTGACAACAGTGACAACGGTGACATGATGGACATATGAGGGATTTTTTTTTTAAATTATCTATCACTTGGGCAAAAAATATTTTTGATATTTTGTCAACCGACAAAGTCAGATTAGCCAATTCTGGAATGGCAAATTTGTCCCGCACAGTGTTATTTGGACAAACAGACAAAAGCACTCATTAATGGATACAATTGCGGCTTTATTTATTTTCAAAGCACATTTTGATTGATCAATTGTTGGTTATTTAATGTCAAGTGGCAAATATTTCATGCATGTTCAAAGCAATACGTTGCTTTAGAAATAGATTATGAAGTATAAGGTATAACAAAATGTTAAAATGTTATCATCGTTTAGCAAAACGAACTTTTCTCAGCTATTAGAATCGGTACGTCAATATTTTTCTTACAAAATTATATCTTTTGCTTTAAAATTAATTAAATTAGTTAATTCGTATATTTTGGCTTTTGCACTCCGTGCATTTGTTTGCACCTACAGGAACCTGCTGTTTGGTGCATGGTTGTTGTTTAATGTATTTCAAAGTGTTTCTCGTTTTTTAGAATATATAGACCATTAGTTTTTCCGTTTGAATGGTTTTACACTAGTCATTTTGGGGCATCTGTTAGCTTGATGTTCGGTGTGATCCAAGACTTCGTGTTGAAGGCAGATGAGTAAACATGTATAGTTTTACACGTATGAATGTAGCAATGACTAGCAGAGCACTAAAAGGCGCATGACAAACACAAAGTTGGTATCCGGTATACGA